>NC_061070.1:15461677-15733243 GCF_021917145.1 Hypomesus transpacificus
ACACACAGACAAACTCACATGCAGTACTAAGTTAAGGGTAAACAACACTCTGTTTGTTTACTTCTAGGGCTCTGTTCTTGATGACAAAGAGCAACTTTCAACCTCCGAAATTGAAAGACAAAGTGAAGTGGTAAGGGTTTGTTTTCTCTGGGGAAACGAACAACAATGCTACCTTGGCAGAAGCCGTTTAGATACTTGTCATAGCGACGTCTCATCTGTTACAGGACAAATAACTTCCACCACTTTGTCAAGATGTCGCTGACGAAAAACCCAAAGAAAAGGCCAACAGCTGAAAAGCTCTTACAGGTAACATCATCTTACAGTCCTTTTACCAGCCATTCACACAGATGAAGATCATGTTAAAATGGCCTCCTCGCAAGCTGTGACCTCACATCCTCCTCCTGTGACACCTCCAGCACCCGTTCGTGTCCCAGCCCCTCAGTCGGACCCTGGCCATTGAGCTGCTGGACAAGTCCAACAACCCAGATCACACCACCTTTAACGACTTTGACGACGATGACCCCGAACCAGAGGTACGCTGGCCCGTGACCCTGAAGGGCTGCAGTGTTGACATGTCACCAGAGGACAGAAATAGGAGAGAAACTCCTGGGCCTCCTGTAGATCTCTCTCTTATTCTTCCTCCCAACTCCTCCTCCTCTTCCTCAGTTTAAGTATAGAGGTCACTTCCTTCCCATCAGCCCCGGGGCTCGGCGGGCGCCTCGGTTCGCGGCGCGTAGAAAGGTACCGGTGTGACCGAGGCTGTGGCTGCACCTGGCCCTGTATGACCAGTAGTGTTGCTACCCACTACCAGTATGACCAGTGGTGTTGCTACCCACCACCAGTATGACCAGTGGTGTTGCTACCCACTACCAGTATGACCAGTGGTGTTGCTACCCACTACCAGTATGACCAATAACAAGGACAGAGGTCTGTGTGAGTCCCAGATCTGACTGATCGGTGGACTGATGATGGACTGACTGGAGCTCGCTCACTCCCTTCCTGCTTGAGGAGAACTTCAGGTGTCTTCTCTGGAAGTCTCGGGCTCCCTGTGTTCTGCATGAGTTAACCTCCTGGTTAGGGTTGCCATGGTGTTGCTGCCTGTTTGCGGTGTGCTCGTCGACGCGTCTTGTTGCCGTGGAAAGGACGTGCTTGCTGGAACTTGTGGAGTCCTTAATGCAGGTGTACATGAAGACCTCTGTTTCTCAGTTGTGTCCGACTCGACTGTAGTTGAAGTGCTGATCTAAGATCTGTTGAGTGGTCAGACATGTTATCTACTCTCATGATATTGGCTGAACTTAGATCAGCTCTACTTCTTCAAAGGGGACTGATTGATACAGAGACAGACTGGTGCTAAATCAGGAACCAGTACCCACAGGAAGCTTCTAGTTTTCCTTCCTACAGCAGAGTCACATAAAGGAGCTTTTGTGGGTCTGTATGATTATTCAGTTATCTGTGATATGTACGTGTGTGTTATATTGTGTGTGTGTGTTCTATTGTGTGTGTGTGTTCTATTGTGTGTGTGTGTGATATATATTGTGTGTGTGTGTGATATATATTGTGTGTGTGTGTGATATTGTGTGTACGTGTGTTATATTGTGTGTTTGTTTGTTGACAGTCTCCCGTGTCTGTTCCTCATCGGATCCGCTCCACCAGCAGAAGTGCCAGAGAGGGAAAGACACTGTCTGAGATTAACTGTAAGTGTGTGTGTGTGTGTGCATTGCAGCCTACATTAGATAATCGTGTGTATGTTTGAGTTGACAGTAATCCTGCAGGGTTAATATTTACGTTGGCTACTGTATAATCTGCTCTACTGCTTCCAGACCGTGTCTGGCCAACACACACACAAACACACACTTACCTCTCCCTCGCTCTCTCCATATCTCCCTCTCTATCTATCTCTTTCCCTTCTCACCTTCTTCTCTCTCTCCCTCCCTGTCTCTATGTATCGTTTTCTGTCTCCTTCCCCCTCTCTCCTTTTCTCTCTCTCTCCCTCCCCCTCTTTCTGTCTCTCTCTCCCCTCTCTCACTGTCCCTCTCTCTCTCTCTCTCTCTCTCTCTCTCTCTCTCTCTCTCTCTCTCTCTCTCTGTCTCTCTCTCTCTCTCTCTCTCTCTCTCTCTCTCTCTCTCTGTCTCTCTCTCTGTCTCTCTCTCTCTCTCTCTCTCTCAGTTGGCCAGGTAAAGTTTGATCCACCGCTGAGGAAGGAGACAGAGCCTCATCATGAGACTGTGAGTCATCTAATGTACCCCACTGTTACTCTGTGTGTGTGTGTGTGTGTGTGTGTGTGTGTGTGTGTGTGTGTGTGTGTGTGTGTGTGTGTGTGTGTGTGTGTGTGTGTGTGTGTGTGTGTGTGTGTGTGTGTGGGAGTGGGAGTGGGAGAAACACCTATAGACACCCCATCTGTTCCAGTCACCCCTCGCTGACACTGGTGCAGTTCAAATCACCATAACAGCATGTGTGATGCTCACACTCACAGGCCTTTCAAGAAGTCTTCCCCGTCCACGATTGGTTGTTTTAACCCTTTTCCCCACACCGGTGCCTTGTCATTGGTTAACTTGACTAACACAATGACAGAGAGTCAGGCGTGCGATTCAAACACAGCATGACTCCTTCTATCTCCTCTACACTCTCATCCCTTCTTCCTTCCCTCTGTTTTCATCCTTCTCTCCTGTGCTTTTCTAATGATGATTGTATTAACCTTGAGTCTCTCTCACTACGCTGCTGACCAGCTCCACTCAGAGCCTTATATGGACTGTGCAGCGGAATTGTACTTCACTGCAAGATCTAACCTGGTATTTCCACCTAGCTCTCTCTCTATCTGTCTCTCTGTCCATCTATGTTGCTTGTCTGTCTGTCTCTCTCTCCACCTCTCAGTCTCTCCATTTCACTCTCTTTCTCTCTCTAGTTCTGTCTGTTTTTGTCTTGCTCTCTCTCTCTCCAGTTGTCTGTCGGTCTCTCTCTCTCTCTCTCTCTCTCTTGGTCTCTCCTTCCCATGCATTGGAACACTTCTGTCGTTCGCCCTCGTCATTACAGCCCCCCACGTGGTTCCGTGTCCTGCTGTATGTCGTCTGTGCGCTCCCGTTTGCTTCTGTTTGATTTCGTCCTCGTCGCTGGAAGCTGCCTGTGCCTTATTTGCAGTTTTTGTGGTGTCGTCGGCATGGTGATCTCCTTCCTGTGTCCACAGCGGGATGTTCTGCTGGGTCTTATCCTCTTTCACAATCAGGAAGCTAAGCATGTGGATGGATACATAGAGATATAGAGAGATAGTGTGATAGAGGGAACTGACTAGACTGTGGGGTAGAGGTTTAGTGAAATATTTGTTTCCTTGAGTCCCAGCCTATTAGCCTAATGCAGGGATGAACTGAGGTTTAAGGAAAGATCACTGTGTTCTAAGATGGGAAAATCAATATGACCCTGGAGAAGCTATCTGTTGTATCAGCCAGTGGCACATCACACACACACAGTCTCTCTCCACAGAATGCTGCGTTTCTGTCAGAAATCTGTATTTATTTGTGTGCATTTTATGTCATTGCTAATGTAGTTGATGTCAATATTTAATACGACTGCGACTGCCGTGGTGCCTTTTGCCGCGGAAGTATACTGTATGTGTGTGTGTTCTGGAGTTATAGAACAGGTCATTTGACTGGGTCTGTGTGTGTCTCATCTAGGACCTTCAACTGGAGTATGGGCAAGAGTCACCAAACCTACTGGGAGAGAAAAAGTAAGGCACTCATCCTGTCCTCTCCTGTTCTCCTCTCCTCATCTCTCCTGTTTTCCTCTCTTTCCCCCCTCCTCTCCTGACCTGTGCTAGCCTATGGTGCTAGCGGCCGTGCCGTGTTAGCGTTAGCTAGCCTATCAGACGGGAGGGGGTAGTGCGTGGCGATGTCCTGTAGAGAGAGACATCTGACGTGTCTGATCATTTATTCATGACAGCCTCTCCTGGAACGACGCCTCTGAAGTGCCCAGTAAGCAGGGTGTGTGTGTGTGCGTGTGTGTGTGTGTGTGTGTGTGTGTGTGTGTGTGCGCGTGCGTGCGTGAACATGTGCACTCCCTGCATATATACTTATGTAGGTGCATGCATGGCAGTTTTGGCGCTTCTGCAGTGAAGAGTCTACACAGTGTTATACTGCCGATGTGCAGAACTGAACTGTCTCAGTCGGGTCCCCTGTTTCTGTGTCCAGCCGTGTTGGATAACAATTTAGATCCTGCAGATGAACCTAACCTTTCCTCATATCCTGGATGACTCTCTCTCTCTTCCTTTCCACCTCTCTCTCTCGTTCGTTTCACTCGTTCGACGACAGGAGCCTTCTCAAGTCAGTGGAGGAGGAGCTCCAGCAGAGGTGAGTTCAGGCCACACCCCCTGGAGGAATCCATCCGCACAAGCTCAGGCTCTGATTCGCTGACGTGCCCCTAACCCATAGAACTAATGCAGCCTATCAGTGTCATGCAAAACTAACCCCTGACCACTGCTGCCAAATCACAGAGTTCGACCTGCTGTATTGTTTTGCTGCTGTTTGATGCTGGCTATAGCAGGACGTCAGTCCACCTCAGCTGAGCATGGCTTACACCCAATTAATTACACAGACTTAAGAAATGGCCTTAATTGAGAAGACAAGACCGGAGTGTTGTCAGTAGCTCTTGAGTGGAACTTTCTTTTCTTATGAGTGTAAATTATTAATAAACAGTTTAGTTTCCACAGCGATGTTGTGGACTATTTGCAATTCTAGTGTGATTATGTTCATTTAGCTCTAGCTCCTACAGTCATGCTAGCATTATCTACAATGCCTCTTATTCTGGTCGTGTAGTTTGGAGACATACTTATTAGCTCTTTTAGAGTCACTGCAAGAGTGCTTTTTAATCCAGCCTATTTAGTTCCATCCCAAATGGACCCCTAGACCCTGCACCCTACTTCTATACAGTTCGACAGCTCGGACGATAGGACAGATGTAAGCAACACCACGGTGACTCGACAGATCTGTCCGTATCGTTTACATCTGTCCCGTGTGTCGGATGCGAGAGGCGGAGGGTGTTGAGATGGGACTGGGAATTTGCTGTGACCAGCCCCTCTGAGCCCTTTGCCCCTCCCTATCTTCATCTCCTCAGGGGCCATGTGGCACATTTAGAGGATGATGATGAGGATGATGATGGTGGTGGTGATGATGATGATGATGAAACTCAACAGTAAGTCCGACCCTGTGTCCGGTCTAGCCGCTTTCTCATTCGCTCTCAATCTCTCTTTCCGTCTCTCTCTCGGAGGAGGAGGAGGGGGGATGAGGAGGGGGGATGAGGAGGAAGGCTTGTCGGAGACTTCCCCTCTGCGGTTTCATCCACGCATCTTCATGCTGCATGTCACACCATCGCCGTGCCCTTTAGACCTGGGCACGCGACACCTCCCCGGCCGCTTGTGCTGCTCGGGGTGCACTTGATTTGACTCGTAAGGCCACCGAATGACACCCAGTTCCGGCGGCCGCCGCTGATCGGAATTGGGGTCTCAAATCAAATACACCCCAAGTATGTCCAGTGTCTGAGGCGTGTGTCCCACCCAGGTCTGCTGCCCTCTTGCAGCTGGCTCCCCGTGCTCCTGTCACTCTGTCCTGCCCTGTAGCTCTGTCTACCACCTGTCCTACAGCTCAGCTCTGGGACAGACAGACAGACTAATGCCCCTCCTAACCCTCCCTCTGCCCAGCCTCTCTGCTTGTCCTGCCTGACCTTGCGCCGCTCATCCCAGTCATCCTCGTGCCTACCTGCCTGCTGACCTCAGCGTGTGTGTGTGTGTGTGTTGTTATTGCTGTTTCATACCGTCGCTGTGTGTTTTTTACACTTTGTCGCTAACTGTTCATTCCTGGGGTCAAACCCATGCGTGAAGTCCTTCTATCTTGTTGGCCACTATGTCTGGGGCCACATGTTTCCTTTGTTTGATCGGTGGGTCTGTGTCCATGTAAATCATGATTGGCTTGTATCTATGTCAGTCATTATGTGTCACACACAGTTGATGGACTGTCTTCTACAGTCTGAACCAATTAGATTAGACTATTAGAGATAACAGAGCTTAGACATGTTAGCATTGGTTCAGTGTTTGTCATATTATGTGGTGTCATGTTTCGTTTGGTACTAACTCTTTTGGGAGGTTGTCTGATGAACCCTTAGCATTATTAATGTACACCCATTTGTTTTCTAGTTTACTGTCTTGTGTGTTTTGAAAGCCGATCCTTTTCTTAGCACAGTGACAAGGCTTTGTCTATCTTCCACTGAAGATGTCTGAATCTTGGATTAGGATGGGTCTGTTTCTGGGAAACAGATCCTGAATGTGACCCTGTTACTTCAACCATCCCTGTCCTGTGCTCACTGTCTCTAACATATTGTCCATCACAGTTGCTGTATGAGGGAAAAAAAACAGCCAGAGAATCTCTGACAGTCATTAATCAATCTAATACTATCCGACTTTCATCATTCCAGCAAATCCAGTACCATCATGAGGCCCAAAGTCCCGCCCCCGCTGCCTCCAAAGGTAAGCGTCGACCAATGACATCTGGCTGATTGGAATTTCTTCCTGTCAGCTGACTAGTCTGTGACTCCAGAATACTCTAGTCTGGAGATGCCTCAATTGCAACTTTGTTTAGATTGTTTCGTGAAAATTGAGAGGCTTTTTAATTTAAATTTGTATTTAAATCCTTAAACCTTACACAGCACGTTAATGTATACATCTCGGCTTTCTCTCTCCCTAACCCTCCCTCCCTCCAGCCCAAATCCCTCTGCACTCCCCAGGAGAGCCCTGCCCATGGAGATGACGAAGGAGAGGGAGGGACCATCAAGCGCTGTCCCCTGGTCTCCGAGAGCCCCGCCAGGCCCTCCCACGTCCCTCCGCGCCCCCCGCCCCCCCGCCTGCCCCCCCACAGACGCAGTAGTCTAGGTAACGAGCTCACGGCCGGCCAGGGCGGAGCCGAGCCCGAGGGGGATGATGGGAGCTTTAGGCATTTCTGGGAGTGGCTCCACGCTCCGCACACAGACGAGGAGCTGGAGGAGGTGAAGGAGTTGGAGGAGGAGTTGGAGGAGGAGGAAGAGAGTAAGGCCGGATGAGTTGGTAGAAACTCCCCCAGCGTAACCCCTCCCTGATTGGTTGTTAGTCCCATCAATCAGCACATGTAATCTGGCGCCTGTCTCCCCTCCCTCCCTTAATGTCCTGTCATTCTGTGGGTGTAGTGTAGTGTTGTGATGCCCATCCCTGCTTCCTTCCTCGTGCCTCCTGTGTTGATAGAACGTCCTCCGTCCTCACTAGCATTTCCCACAAGTGCTCAGATCCTCCTCAGTATCCATAACATCTCATTCTCTAATTTCACCATTACCTTGTTGATCACGGCAACGTTGATCGCCTCGTAGATTCAGTCCATCCTCGATGGACTGCTTTTTGTTGATCCGTACCAAGCATTTTGTAAACGCATCAATTGTAAACATGCATACCATACACGCCCAAACACACACACACACCCACAAACGCTAAGGCATACTCTTTGTGTGGTGTCGCATGTGTCATGTTGATGTGTTTGTACACAGGGAACGGCTTGAACTCCTCTCAGCAGAACGGAGAGAGGAACAGTGCACCAGAGAGACAGTGTACGATGCCCCCTAGTGTTCCCATACGGAAAGACAAGAAGGACATGCCGGTAATGCAGTCTCTCCTCCTTCCCTCTGGAACTGCATTCAACATCTATAACACACTATCTTCTCTGCTCTTACCTACGTCCGAGAAGGTCACCATGGTGGGAGCAGAGCAGAAGCAGGGCCTGTGTGGTTTGTTCGTCTTGTTGAAGGTGTTCATCCCAGGTTTCTTTGTCTGTTCTCTGCTTTCTTCCCAGAAGCCGATGAGCAATGGTCTTCCTCCAACGCCCAAGGTCCATGTGAGTACCGTCCCTGTTCTGCTCAGATGTAGGAGATGAAAACTGTCATCCAAAACATGCACTCCCTCCCCCATCAGAGCTTGTGGTTTGTGCCAGCAGGTTCTACAAGCTTATTTATTCCTCAAGTATCAGGCCTGCCACAGCATCACTCTCTCTCTCGTTCTGTCTCTCTCTCGTTCAGTCTTTTTCTCTGTCTCTCGGTCGCTGTCTCTCTCTCTGTACAGTACCCCGCTCTCTCTGTCTCTGCTTTAAACGATCATTGGCTAAAGCAGGTCACCGTTCTTCACAAGGTTTTAACTGTCTGTCTCTACTCTGGCCAGATGGGGGCGTGTTTCTCGAAGGTGTTCAACGGCTGCCCTCTGAAAATCCACTGTGCAACATCCTGGATCAATCCCGACACAAGAGGTATGGCAGGAAGTCAGTTCTGATTGGCCAGATAAGGCTGAGTGGCCTTGAACCCATACTAGAGTTTATGTGATTTAATCACTTCACTGTTAGGGACCATGCCTGGTGTATCCAGTGTGTTTCTATCTGAATGCTGCATGTTTCTGGGACCTGTTGTGTGTAAGGTAAACCTTGTTGGCTGATGTTGAGTGGAGATGTCACTAACTGTCGGTACTTTGTGTTTGTGTGTTCCAGACCAGTATTTGATATTTGGTGCTGAAGAGGGGATCTACACTCTAAACCTGAACGAGCTGCATGAGACCTCCATGGAGCAGGTGTGTTGGGCATGAAACAGTATGGTTTACACACACACACACACCTGGATACAAATGGAGTTTAAACTTTTCTGGCTCAGCTGAATAGATGTATCTGAATGCTGTCCAAGATAAAAATGTGGTTCTGTGTTCTCTCTCTGTCTCTCGCTCCCTCTCCCTCTCTTGCTCTCTCTCCCTCTCTCTCTCTTGCTCTATCTCCCTCTCTCTTGGTCTCTCTTGGTCTCTGTCTTTCTCTCTCTCTCTTGCTCCCTTTCTCTCTCTCTCTCTCTTGCTCTCTCTCCCTCTCTCTCTGTCTCTCTCTCTCTCTGTCTGTTCCTCCCAGCTTTTCCCTCGGAGGTGCACATGGCTGTACGTCATGAACAACTGTCTCCTCTCCATATCTGGTAAGACTACTTCTGGACGACTTTGCACTTTTTATGTGTTGTTTCCTTTCAGGTCCGGGATGGCCCAACTTAAATTATTTAAGCTACAGTCAGGCAAAGAATATGCTGACTGCTTTTTTCTGAAATGCCAGCTTAGCCTGTGAGCCGCTTTCAGAGGCATTCTGTACATCTGGGTCATTTTTGATCCTAAGAAGGCTTAGACATTTTTTAGTTCTATCGGTGAAGTGAAATGTTCCACTTGGTTTGACGATAATTGTTGTTCACAGGGAAAGCCTCTCAGCTTTACTCCCATAACTTGGCTGGCCTCTTTGAGCACGCCAGACAGATGCAGAAACTTCCGGTGGCTATTCCCACACACAAACTCCCCGACAAGATGATTCCCAGGAAGTACGCAGTATCCAATAAGATTCCAGACACCAAAGGGTGCCAAAAGTGCTGCGTAGGTAGGTGCTCCGAAAGGAGGAAGTGATCTGAACCAGAAAGTTGAAGCACAGCCGATTAGGACTGCGAGTTTCAGAGTGTGTGTTCTTTTGTGGTCACCAGTGAGGAACCCGTACACGGGTCATAAATACCTCTGCGGAGCGTTCCAATCCAGTGTGGTCCTTCTGGAGTGGGTGGAGCCTATGCAGAAGTTCATGCTTATCAAGGTCAGTGTCTGATTGTATGGACCAGAGCTTTCTCAATACTCTGGATTCCCTTTTCTACTTTCTCCTTATGAAGATGTCAACTATGTTCTACTGCTCCAGTATGCTAGAGTGCTCAGTTACTTCAGAGTCACTTCTCCCATCTCTGTACGACATGCTTTACTCACATGCTGGCAAATGCTCCACCCCCCCCCCCCCCTCCACCCCCCTTCCTCTTTCTAGAACATAGACTTCCCGCTGCCGTGTCCTCTGGAGGTATTTGAGATGCTGGTGGTCCCAGAACACCAATACCCCCTCATCTGTGTCGCGGTCAGCAAAGGCACCGAGATCAGCCAGGTGGTCAGCTTTGGCACGGTCAACCCCAACTCCACCTCCTCCTGGTTCACAGAGGCCGGTCAGTACACACCCACACACAGACATGGTGGTGGTGGTTATGATGGTGGTGGTGATGACAATGATCTTGACGTGGTTCCCCTCCTCTCCTGTCGTCCAGACACGCCCCAGACGTGTGTGATCCACGTGACCCAGCTGGAGAGAGACACCATTCTGGTCTGCCTCGACCGTAAGTCCTCCTCCTCCTCCTTTTTTCTGACACAGACATTGTGGAAGGGTGTCAGGTTCTAGTATCCTCTGTTTCTACGCTGACAGTGTCCTCCCTCTCTTTCCCTCTCAGGGTGTATAAAGATCGTGAACCTCCAGGGCAGGTTGAAGTCCAGCAGGAAACTATCTGCTGAGCTCACCTTCAACTTCCAGATCGAGGCCATAGGTGAGTCTCCTGTGTGTTGGAGGAGGATTGTTGGGTGTTTACAGAACACACCAGTGACATTCATAGATGTGTGTCTAATTCTCATTGGTTCTCTGCAGTGTGTCTCCAAGACAGCGTTCTGGCTTTCTGGAGGCATGGTATGCAGGGGAGGAGTTTCAAGACAAATGAGGTAAGCAGAGTGTGTGTGTGGGTGGGTAAGTGAGTGGTAGTTTATGGGGCTGTTTGTCTGTGAATAAGCTCTCCTTTATTGGATTTCCTGTCCACCCTCCAGATCACTCAGGAGATCTCAGACAACACCAGGATCTTCAGATTGCTGGGATCTGACAGGTGAGGAGGGATCTGTTCCGAGATCGCCTCAGAAACACAATCTGTCGCGCATTCACACAAACATCCATTTTTTGCACTGTTGATAACCTGAATGACAAAGGCACCGCACTGCAGTTTGCTCCCATGTAACCTTAATCTAATACCCATTTTCACGATTGATTTCATGACTTTGTATTAACCATGTTTATCAAGATGAAGTCTTGAACAGGGGCCAGGAGTCTGGGTGTGAGTTTGTGTGTGCATGTTTGTGTATTTTAACCGCCCCTTAATGTTTTGAACGGCTGAAGTCTAGGACAGAATACAGGCACAGAGGGGCAGACAGGGCGCGAAGCAGCAGGCAGTCAGCCCAGGTAGATCACTCACTCCTGGATCACTCACTGGGACCTCTCTCTGGTCTGTGGTCCTCAACACTGTGTGCGTGTGCGAGAGCGTGTGCGAGAGCGTGTGCGAGAGCGTGTGCGAGAGCGTGTGCGAGAGCGAGAGAGCGAGAGAGATAATGTTGAGTGAGTGAGTGAGTGAGTGAGTGAGTGAGTGAGTGAGTGAGTGAGTGAGTGAGTGAGTGAGTGAGTGAGTGAGTGAGTGAGTGAGTGAGTGAGAGAGAGAGAGAGAGAGAGAGAGAGAGAGAGAGAGAGAGAGAGAGGTCATCAATACGTAGTCAAATGGTATATTCCTCTCTGAGGCAACAGCAAACCCTGGACATCGTATGTCTAACAAGCTTGTGGGTGGTTGGATGACTACCATTGGACTCTACAGCTGGGCATGTTACTTTATTAACAACAGCACTGTTTTACGCTGGGATCTTTATGTTCCAACTGTAACTGTTCTTTCCTGTTATCCGATGTTGGGTGTCTCCAGTGCCTAGTCCAGTGTAGAGTCTGACCATGGTGTGTGTGTGTTCCAGGGTGGTGGTTCTGGAGAGCAGGCCGACAGACAATCCCATGGCCCACAGCAACCTCTACATCCTGGCTGGCCATGAGAACAGCTATTGAGCCATGCCCACCTCCACCTGCCTGCCACCACACTGCATCATGGGCAGTGAAGCCCACGACTGACAACTACAACACTACTACTGCTACTGCTTTAGCTTCACAAGAGACGGGTTCACGTCAAAAACCTGCCTTTGTAATTCCTTTTAACTCCAACTTTTTATTTATTGTGGCATGTAACTAAGTAGACCCAGAGGACTTTTATAAGTGATTTCATTTGAAGAGAATCGAAAACAAAAGTGTTGCCACCACTGCTAGAATCTTAGCCCACCACACAAGTGCTTAATTTACCTCTATTTAAATGTTGTAAATATAAATGTAGTATTTTTGTGCAAAGAGAGGCCCTGGATACTCAGGGGTTTGGACACTAAGGACTGCAGGAGACTGAGGCCAGGCCGTGTAGATAGGATGTGTGAATAGGCCTTCTGTACAGTTATGGAAACACACAGGGGGGGGGGGGGGGGGGGGGGATGATGTCATAGAGCTGTGCATAGCAGGTGGACTTCCTGGTTCTGTGACACGAGACAAGGAAGTCCATTTATACCTTCGTGGTTTGGCTTATCCAGACAATGTCCAGAAACAACCCTCATCCCAACAACCTAGATGTGATATTGGAGGAGGGTTGGAAGTCATGATTGAGGTTGTTGTTTATTCCATTTTGCCCTCTGATTGGCCGGCGGGGGCTTCCATCATTGCCTACACCTATCAAGTCCTCTCAGATCTACTGTAGGGTCTAGTGGGTGTGAGTCTGGTTGGGTTTTCTCAGGCTTGGACTGAGCAGCACAGGAAGCACCTCTGGTCATTTCATAATGCATGCATCATCAGCCCAAATATGGTAACTTTCTGTCAGTTTGCTTTGACAAAACATCAACTGGGAGATTTCTGTTCTAACTTGATGCGATAAACCTTACATTTTTAAACACTTTTAATCGCAAACTACTTCCTATTCTTGATTTTATGTTGGGTTTTTTTAATACTGTGGCATCACTGGTGTTAAAATATGCACAAAGGGTATTTGGAGATAAAACACTTAACAAATGTGACTTTGTTGTATGTAACTGTGTATGTGAGTGAGTAAACTAGTAATATGCATACATGTGCGTGTATGAAACGTCATACATGCCCAGTACATGCATATAGCTAGATATGTATATGCAGTATGTGTATATGAGTCTACGCATGTATGTTCACGTCTTTACAAGCTGTGACACAAGTTAGCATTAGAATGGCAGAAAGGAACTGAACACTAAAAGCTCAGCGTTACCGAGACAATATCACAAGCTCCACAGGGGGAGGGATTTCAACGGTCGGTCTCTGAAGACGCTCCAGTGGTAGCGTCGTCTTTCGAATCACGCGAGTTCACCTTGTAATCCTCGTCGACAATGTTTGATCATGACAGAGAACTCAAAAGAAACATTCCTTACTACAGGGCTGAGTGAATTCAAGTAAATATGAACGTTACATTTAAATGTAATGCCAAAATATGTGTTCATCAATGGCCAAAATGAGTTGGGTGTCTACCTCGTGCAATGTTCTAGACTATTAAGAAGACAACTAAATTGTGTAAAGGCCTGCAGTGTACTACTTAAAGTAAGTTTAAGAACACTACTGCTTTCGTTCATTTTGGTTATGATTTTCTGTTCACAGTGAGCATGTGTCAGGATCGTGGACATACTAAATCTTTCTGTTTTGCAGCATTACCATTTTCACATTGCAATGCACATTGTTCTATGTATATAGTGTAAAAATAAAAAATGTTGGATTTACATACTGTATAATTGCCTATATTTTGTTTCAAATGTGTAACAGATTTATGAAACAGGTTAACACAATAAAAATAAGGAAATAAACTCAGCTGACATCTGTGTCTTTTATTAAATTGAAGACGGCAAAGATCTTTTTATTAGGATTCCTCCGTTTGGAGCTTTATTATTATTCATTATTATTATTGTTATCTCCCTTAACTGCCCAATAACTCCTTCGCCAATGCCTAACTTTTTTTTCATATTTCAAGTGCAAAATGGTACACTTGGCCAACATTTGCCCAAACCAAGGATCAAACTCACCAACTCTGGCATTTTAAGCACAACCAGTTACACCAAAGGTAAAATATATTTTTTCAAACTTTCTTGAAAAAAACCTTTCAAATGTTTTTTCTACCTGATGACAGCTATCAAAATATGTGACCTCGTTTTCAGGTCCAGAGCTTAACCAGATGGGTGATCTTCTTCCGGTTATACATGGAATGGACAGATAAGTCACCTGAGATAGTGTGGTTGGTGTGTCGGACATTTTCAGCCATGTAACAGGGAGGTCACTTTTTCTGACAACAGCTATCAGGTGTGAAAAAAAGTTGTGAAACTGTTTTCCAAAAACATTATTCATCCTTTTGACAGTGTTTTTTCAAAACTTTCTTAAAAAAATATTTGGTCAAAACTTTCTTTAAAATATATTTTTTTGAATCTTTATTTCAAAAATATTTTTTATACCTTTCTAAAATATTTAAAGACAACTTTAAAGAAATTTAAAGCAAATATATCGCTTTTTCCTTAATAAGTTTTCCTTATTGGTTTTCCTAACAGATTTAATTTATTTACCAAAAAATACTTTTATAGAGAATTGAATCTTCAAATTGTGGAGAACATATCTTCCAGTGACCTCTTTACATGCTTTATCATCGTTCCTGAGTATATGCAAAATATATATTTCCTCCTCAGGTACTGCTGAGGAGAGCTATAGAATAGAAAAGGCACAAGTTGAAAGAGAAAGAACACCTTCAGCATACAGAATTCCTACAGCATTCCTACTTACATCTTTTGATGAAAGAAGAGTCTGTAATGGTATGCTATGTTATTCTGAATACAATGAGTATGTGTGTGTGTGTAATTGTTGTTCTATGTGTGTGTGTGTGTTCAGTGTTCCAGATCATATGACATATCACACGGCGGTCCCTCTGTCGATATCCAGGTGCACTCTGGGAGTTTTTCCTGCCTCGTGGTCGGAGCACTCCGTCTTCTCGTTTGACTTGTCCTTTCCATCGCCACCCGACCTAACGGTTCATAAACTGGTTACAGGTTGGGAACAGCAGTATGGACTGGACCACAGCTGTGAAGATCATTTACAACTTCTGGCAATACTTTACAATAAGGTTATGTTAACAATTTAATCATGTAGAACTGTACCTATGTCAACAACACACGAAAGTACTCTTGACTACAGTTTTGTACAAGTAAGTAGTATGGAAGAGGTAGGGCTTTCCAGGGGTAAGTAGATGTTATCATTTGTCTTGTTTAACAAGACTTGGTTAACATAACCTGACTCTTCACATCAACTTACCTCCTAAACCCTTCCCATACTGGGCCTTACACTTCAGTCATACCCTGTGTCGTAAACACTTAATACCATTTAATGACAATGTTTTTACTTAAGGTATTGCTTTGT
The DNA here is from genome assembly GCF_021917145.1 of Hypomesus transpacificus. Lineage (NCBI taxonomy): Eukaryota > Metazoa > Chordata > Actinopteri > Osmeriformes > Osmeridae > Hypomesus > Hypomesus transpacificus. The sequence continues at coordinate 15,476,836 of NC_061070.1, forward strand.
GGTTACTTGGTAATGTAACTTTAATGTAAAGTGTTGCCCAACTTTTTACTTTTTCTTGAAGAGCTTCTTAAAGGAGCTCCTGAAGCCTCCTTTGTCCTGCTTGCGACTTCGCTCACTGAAGGGGGTGTGGTTACTTTGATCAGCCCTGCCCCTCCACTGTAGCTCCTCCCCCCAGGTGGGTCTGCTGGATTCCTGAGTACAGTGTCACACACAGGCTTTTCTTACACATTACGTATCAGACAAGGCTTAGTCCAGGCCTGGGAAACCAGAGAACCAACTCATACATATTCATTGATATTACCAACCTTGTTGTGTTCATTGCGTAGCTCCTCTTCAGGGGCAATAGCTTGTTTCTCTGGGTCCACCTTTTGCTGTGCGCTGCTGATGTTGCCCCTGCGTGTGGAGATGGGAAACCCCCTACTGCCCTGTCTCTCCAGCTTGGCATGCGGGTGCCCTCGCGGGTGATCAGAGCGGTGCCCGTCCCCTCCGCTCACGGTGCTGTCCAGCTGCAGCCCATTCAGAGACTTGCTCTTGCGCTGTCCCGCCTGCAGGGGGCGATGCTGGTGGTGCCTCAGGATTGCCTCGTCGGGGGACACGCTTCCTCGGCTGGGCAGCTTGCTGTATCCGCTCCCATGGCTTGCCCTCTCGCCGTAGGCCTCTCTGGAGCTCGTGCTGACTGGGGTGGCTTGGTTACTCCTGGGGCAGCGCACGAAGGCGATGTCGATGCTGGAGTCGGACGAGGAGTGGTCCGAGCATTGATCGAATAGCGAGGTGTTGTGGAGGGAGTCTCCGTCCTCGTACAGCCCCTCCAGCCCTGGAGCCTCTCCTGGCAGCAGGAACTCCCCCAGGGCGTCGGCCAGAGCCGACCCCGGCACTGGCAGCCTCTGGTGGGCTAGACGAGTTGAGGAGGAGGGCCCCCCGCCTACCCCCAGCATGGCTCCTTCTGGCTCACTCTCCGGGATGCTGTGGAGGCCAGAGAGCTTCAGCCGTGGGTCTGGGTGGTCGGGGGGGTAGAAGGGGATGGGGGAGGGACGGTGGTCCTGGTCGTAGCGAAGGTGAGGCTCCTTGTCTCGTTCGCGTTCCCAGTCCTGGAAGCGTCTGGATTGGATCTGTTCTAGAAGCTTCTGCTTGCTGCGCTTCACCTGGTTGGCATGCTTGCTGAGGGAAGGAGAAAAGGAGGGAGAGAGGTTCAGAAAAAGACAGGATAGAGGAGGAGAGGAATTACATTATGAGTGAGTTAAGAGAATGACAGGGTAAGGTGTGAAAGGGTGAGTGATTGTGATTCACAGTATGGCGTTGCTGGTGGGGTAAGGAGAGCCCAGTTCATTGGCTTGGATCCCACAGTCCACAGTTCTGAAGTACTCCTTCATAGTCGACCTGCAGCAAGAACACAACAGACACACAGACTGAACACTCACTCTCAGAAGTTCATACAACCCCCGGTCGTGACTGTACACACACTGTATCTGTTAAAATCATCTCATTTATGACCGATGACACAGCCATAAATAACCCTAGTATGTCCCTTACCAGTGTGTCCTCTCTCCATGTGTGACTGTGTGTGTGTGGGCACACAGGGTTAGTGCTAAGCTTAGGGGTTAGGGAAAACCGGATTTTGAATGGAACTGAATTTTCCCTCCATACAAGTATAGCCTCGTAAATTGTGTCTTTGTCCCACCTCTTGAGCTCCTTGCGGTTGTGCAGCAGCAGTTCCTCGTCGTGCTGAAGCAGATGGGCGTACTGGGCTGTGAAGGTCCGGAACTGCTGGATGCACACCAGCAGCAGGTAGTAATCTGGGTGTTCAGCATCTGTCTGCTTCAGCAGGGTCTGGGTCACAGCACATCCATCAAGTTCATGGAGGTTCATGGAGCTCAACAATCACAGAGTTGCTAATGAGCAAGAATTGACACCAAAGGTCACCCCTTTTTTTTGTTTATTGTTAGGGCCAAGAGTAAAGCTGTTGATGTGGAACAAATGTTAGACTCTTACATTTCATTCACGTTTTCATCTTCTTAAAGGATTGGTTCAGTGGACCAACAGAACGATGTTCATCAATGGTGTTTATCTGAAATGGTGAGGTTAAAACTGTCTACTGTATATCTGTGTGTGTGTTAACCTCTGACCTGCAGCAGGAGGATATACTCTGGGATCCTCTGGACCGGCTGGAGAAGCAGGGTGTGTAGTGCGGGGCGTGTCTCATCCCCCATGATGTCACCCTGGAACCAGCCAGCCAATCAGATACGGGCACAGACACGGCAGATGTGAACGCCAGTCCTGTGAAGTCTTTACTCAGCTAAAGGTCGATGATTTAGGACACAAGATCATATCAAGACAACATTGTACAGTTCCTTTTCTCTCCCTCTGGCACGCTCTCCCTTTCTCTCTCCCTCTCCCTCTCTCTCTTTCTGTCAGTCTGTCTTTCTCTCTGTCTCTGGAGGCAATTGTCTGGTTATGCTTTCTGTCATGTGCTCTTTGTTTGCTTTCTGTCATGTGCTCTTTGTTGATAGAACATTACAGACCAACTGATAATATTGATTAGAGACCATAAGACTGCACGCTCTCTGGAAAGAGCATTAAACTGTTTGTCCTTTGTTGGGTCGCCATCTGAAAGAAACATCTATCTATATTCCTTTTTTTTTTCATCAAATAGTCGGAGAGAAGCCAGCTCGTGAAGAGCTTTTGTGTTTACCTCCAGCAGGCTTGCAGTGTTCATAGGGTTGGACCCCAGCATGCTGACCACAGACAGACACTCAGGCAGCTCTCTCAGGTACGACACGTAGAAGTCCAGGAAGTCACTCTGCAGAGCACAGACAGCACCAAGAACCTGAAGAACTCTTCTTTTCCTATTCACTCCCACTCTCTGTTAGGTATAACCACTGTCCCCTCACCACCCTCCCGTCCTGAATCCCTGTGCCCCTCATCCCTTCAATTAATTTCCATTTCTTATTCTGAGGTATTAGCGCTTGTGTGTATTGACAAACACATTGGCAGTAGTTGAATCGACGTGTAACGGGCTGTTTGTGTCTGAACTTGGGTTACCCCCTTGGATCGTTCATGGTGATTTCAGAGCTGAATCAATAATACAACATTTTATGTTCTGACTGACGTAATTGTCTGTTGGGAGAAGGATTTGTAGTCCTGTACCTCCTTACTGGTGAGCCTCATGAATACATCTCCCATGATGCCTTGCCACTGGCGCTTGAGCACGCGCTCCTGGAGTGTGTGGAGAAGCTCTAGGTGCTGCTGGATGAGGAAGCGGAGGGAGCTGGGAAAAGGCCTGGGAAGGAAGGGGGGCGGGAAACCATGAACCAGATACAGTAGATCATTCTCTACTCCACTACACAAGAAATCCTAACATGCACAGATCAGAGATCATTTGGTGTGGTCGTCTGTGCTGGGTGATGTTTGGCAGAAAGGTTGTAAGAGCCTAAACAGAAGACAAGACATTAGGGAGAGGGGGATGGGGGGGGTAAATATTAAATAGCGGGGCTATTCTACATTAGGAATGATTACATTAGGTCTAGTTCTGCCATGCAGAAGCTCTGTCCGTCTCAATGATGTCTTTAAGATCTGGTTTATTCAATAGATTCATTTCCTGCCCTGGCCCCCCATCCTATAATGTCTCTAATTGGATCTCAACCTCACGGTAGGAACCTGGTGTCCGAGAACTGTGTGTGTGTACATGTTGGAGTGACACATGGACAATGGCACCCTGTTGTATTTATAAACCAAACGTAAGGCTTCTATCACTCTGTTAGTGCTGAGGTTCTGCTGTGTTTACTGTGCCATAAGTACTCAACTGGTACAGCTCAATACTGGATCCAGGTTCTATCGCACTGTGAAACTGTGTTGGCCCCCTTCGTGACCCATGTATATGAGACTAATGACAACTCCACATGCGTTTGTTTGTTTTTGTCGTACCGTTTGTCTTTGGCATGAAGCACCTCTGAGCCATTGAAGGAGATGTTGGCTTTCAGCAGGAGAGACAGGTAGGACACATATACCCTCTCCGACTCCAGAAGCTGCAGAGCAGCGGTCTGCCTCTTACCTGACACGCACACACACACGCACACACACACACACAGAAACCCTTTGAGCCTAGTCTGGTGGATTTTGACAAGATCAGAACACAAGTTGTGTTATATGTGACATGCCGAGGTACCTGCGGTGATGTGTAATACTCTGCATGTAGCCTGTAAAAGCATTTTCAAACGTACTGTTCTCTGGGACACAGTTTTGTGCCTCTGTGTCGTCTCGGCTGTCCTTCCTCTCCCTCCACAGAGGAGACTTGGACCCACCGCTCTTGAGCGGCCCACTGCCTGGATCATGCTCTCCTGACTTTGAGGCTGCACACACATACACACACACAGAAAAACACATTGTGATCAATTTGATGTGCTCCAAAGCCCATAGTCAGTCTCAAAGTCAACGACTTTCCTGCCCATGCAATTTTAATGGCTTAGAGTCTTCAGAACTTGCTCTCTCTCTCTCTCTCTCTCTCTCGGTGTCTTTCTCTTTTTCTCTCTCTCTGTGTCTCTCTCTGTGTCTCTCTCTCTCTGTGTCTCTCTCTGTCTCCAGTGCTTACTCTGGGTGGAGGTGGTGCTCCTGTGGGGAGAGCTGCTGGGCAGACTGTTGAAGTAGTGCTGGATGACATTGAGCTCAGTCTGGCTGGACAGACAGGCGTGGCCCTCCCCCTTTGAGTTCTTCCTGTGACAGAAACACACACGGGAGGGAAGGGAGGACACTGGTGTGTCAATATCTGTGTGGGGTTGAGTTTGGGTATGTGTGTGGGTTTGTGTGTGGGTGTGTGTCTTACCTCTGTTGAGTCGTTAAGATGTCCCTGCAGCCCTCTGCTTGGAGAGTGTCCAGAACCTTCTGCAGGTCTCTCTGTCTGCTGCCTACCTCTCGCACCTGGTCAAGGGCACCACTGAGGTCCTCCTGAGGCAAACCAGCAACGCGCACACACACCAGGATCAACGCCATACCTCCATTAAGAAGTCGCAGTACCCAATCTACTGTACACATACTGTAGTGTTTAACTGTGTTTACCACACCTTGAAGGTGTTGAGGCAGTTCCGGAGACCCATGATCCTGTCGTCCACATCGCTCTGGTGGGCCTGTAGCTTCTCTTCCAGACTGCAGTCTCTCTGCTGCAGCACACACACCTCCTGTAGCGCCCCCTGGAGGCCACTGCGCAGCTCCGCCACCAAGGCCTGCAGCTGTAGGCCACAGGGGGTCAGAGGTCAGGAGCCCAGGGGTTGAGGTGAAGTGACGACTACTGAACATGGACTTGATTGTCGTCTATAGCACCGTACCAACAATGAGAAGTGCATTACACAGAGAGATGAAGGGAATGACTCTTGGTGGCAGGATTGTGAGAAAAACAGAAAGATTTGAGCAGTCCAAGCCATCGCACCCCTATGACCTTTGTGCTGAGTCTTCACAGCAGTAACACAATCAGAGGTCAAATAGCTAAATGGTTGTTTCCCCAGGGTTGTTCTAAAGTCACACTGTCCTCATTATCTTTCCTATTATTTTGGTGGTTGTCTAAGTAAGTCTCACTCTCTCCTTCCCCCCCCGCTTCTCTCTCTCCCTCTCTCTCTCTCCCTCTCTCTCTCTCCCTCTCTCTCTCTCTCTCTCTCTCTCTCCCTCTCTCTCTCCCTCTCTCTCTCTCCCTCTCTCTCGCCCTCTCTCTCTCTCACACTCTCTTTCTGACCTCTTCCTCCATCCCTCCAGTTTGGGTAGACTATTTCTCGGCCAGTGTTGATTAAATCCCCCTCTGGTTTAGCAGCTAGCTGTCCCATTCTGAGGCCATGTGGTTATTGAATTTAGTCTGGAGAGATAAGTGAATCAGACCATGTTAACAGATAGGGATTGAGACTGCGCACCCGTATCTATCCTCTCCTCTTCCCTCTACCTTCTCACCTTCCTGCTGTCCTCTGCTACCCTTTTCCCAGTGTTTATTTTCCTCTCTCTCCCTCTCTCTTTCACTTTCTTACTCTCTCGTCTTGTTTCTCCTTTCCCTCCCTCGCTTCACGCAGTCCCTCTGTCCTACCCTTGTTATCCCTCCCTCCCTCCCTCATCTCCTCTCCTCAGTCATGTGAAAGGCATCAGGAAGGAGATTCAATAGAGCAGCTGGCCTACTTTACTGTTCTGAGACTGCAGATGGGCTGATGTTATCACTGGCTAACTACTGTCCTGTTCTCAATTGCATCTTCCGCTGCCTCGACATCCCTCCCCAATATCAGCTCTGAACACTCCCTTTACTGCACAGATGGACAGCGGTACATTCCTTTAGAGTAAGGCACAGCTGGGCAGTTTTATCAATCAAAACGTTCACTGCATCGTAGCTTTTTTTAAAGATGGAATGATTCTGTGACTGCGAGGGGTATACATCCAACAAATTTCACTGAGGGGCATGATGACTTATTAGAAGGGTACATGTCTGGTACATGAAGGGTACAAGGGACCAAGGTCTGGTTCTCTGGTTCCAAAAGTAGACAAGCACTGATTTGGCAACCAGTAAGTAGTGTAGTAGACAACAAAGGCTGTCTTCAGTACTAGTGTTTCCAGAAGTACACATTGTATAACAAAGTCTTTCTGATAGTCTTTCCAGACTGCTTCTTTATCTGCTCTCATTCAAACATCAGTCGATGTCCCTGAATGGCCATAAAGTTCATGCCCACCCAACCCACCCTGATATGAAGCCCTCTATTTGGATGTTTGGCAGTGCTGGAAGCCAGATTTAGCAGAACAGTTCAGACACAGCATGCTGATAAGGAGTCTAAAAGTCTGTGTTGTAGGTTTGCTAGGGTGTTTTTTACCTGAGCTATCTCCAGGTTGGCCTCTTCCATCTCCTTATCTTGTTCTACAAGTAAAGGAACAGACACGCACACATCAGAATGGCCAAATAGCAATGCCTTTTATGGCCAAATAGACATGCCTGAATGTGTTTCATATTAACATAGATTTACATTTACTCATTTAGCAGACGCTCTTATCTAGAGCGACTTACAGTAAGTATAGAGACGTTCCCCCCGAGGCAAGTAGGGTTGAAGTGCCTTGCCCAAGGACACAACTTAATTTGGCACAGCCAGGAATCGATCTAGCAACTTTCAGATTACTAGCCCGGTTCCCTAACCGCTCTGCCATCTGACTCCCATAGATACATTTGTAAACACCAGGTTCTGGATATGGACATTTCAAAGGTTCCGTCTTTCACACATTGAGATTTGCACTGTACATTCTGCCATTACACGTTCTTCTTTTACATAGACATGGTTCTAGTCCATTCTAGTAGGCTACCATACGGTAAAAAAAAGGCCTAATTCTGCTCGGTATGGCATGCCTTGAGTGCATCATCAAACAATTCAACAATTGTACCCTATAAGCACAATGCCTTTTTCTGTGGAAATGCCAAATGGTCCAAATCATGAAATGTCATCTTAAATGTCTACTTATTATACATTATGCATATTTAGGTCCATGAATTCCTCTTACCATCACACCAACAACCAACAGAAGCATCTAAGTAGAAGCTACAAAAGTTTAAAAAATGTCTTATATGGATTAAAACAGCTATGACATATCAAAACAATGTCTAAGTTTGTTAAAACTTAACCAGACGGTTAACTTAAAGTCAGTTAATGAAAACTATTATCCAAATTCCATCAACGTTGTTACGACACTACACTACATTACCTTAATTTTTTGAGCTGTTGTTTTATCCAAAGCAAAGTACAAATTGTGCAGCAAGAAAGTTCAACAGAAGATCAACACAAAGTAACCATATCTCAGGGTTCACACTTTGAAAAGTTCAACATTTCACTGTGACTTGCTTTTCTAGTCTGACTGATACAGAACCATGATCAAAATGTTGCCTTTGGTTGGTTGAGTTTTGGTACAGATTTAGTGTTTTACCTTCAGTCTTTCCATTCTCCATGTTTTCCGCTCTCCACCTGCCCTGTTGTCAAACCTGATGTGGTTGTGGTGTTGTAGTCTTCAGACTGCCCTGCTATGTCCTGTCCTCCTCTAAGATCCCTCACTCTCTCCACACCATGTGAGTCCGATGATTCCCCACACAATCAGGGCCCTTGTCTACCGTAAATGGAGGGATGGAGGGAGAGGTCAGAGGGAGAGAGAAGGAGCGAGAGACAGAGAAAAAGAGAAAGAGTGAAAGACAGAGAAAGAGAGAGAGGAGAGAGAGACCAAGAGAGAGAGAGACCAAGAGAGAGAGACCAAGAGAGAGAGAGAGAGAGGGAGAGAGAGCAAGAGAGAGAGATAGAGCAAGAGAGGGAGAGAGAGCAAGAGAAGGAGAGGGAGAGAGAGCAAGAGAGAGAGAGGGAGAGAGAGAAAAATGTCCAGGGTGTTTGATTAACTCATCATGAAGAGACAAATGGTCTAAATGTTAAGTAATTTCCTCTCCACCTGTGACACTAATTTGAATGGAAAGATAAAACGTGTGTGAGTGAGTGTCTGAGTGGGTGAGTGAGTGTGTGTGTGTGTGAGAGAGTGTTGGCACTAAGTGTGTGATAATGTGTGAAGAATAACCATGTGAGGCCGGAAGCTCTGGATCAGTTCCAGGTACACCTCCTGGTGATCTCCTGCAGGCACAGCCTGGTCTGATGCTATCTCCCTGGGCCAGCTGTGAAGAGGAAGGAGCGGGAGGCACTGATGCAACATCACAAAGGAGGCGGTAAAAGAGGAGACCCCATGATGTGCTATGCCTTGAAACGGGTCGATTCTCCGTGCTTCTCTGAGGAATCCTTAACGAATACACAGGACCCCCTTTCTCCAGGCCTGACGTCGAAGAATTTAAGGGTGACGGTGGGTGTTTCAGATTTAAGATTAGGCTTCAGAAGTGTGATGCCAATTTAGATCAACGTCTTATTTTTATTGGCTGTTACCAGGTAAACAGGAAGTGTGTGGGTTAGGGTTAGGGTTGTGCGAGCGTCCTGTACTTACATAACGTAGTCTGATTACCACTGTCACAAGTTCTGGCCTTGTGCTTGTGGGGGCTGCAGCCCCAACAGACAGGAGAGCCTGTGGAGGAAACACTCAACAAGAGGAGTGTGTTCCTCTGAAGGTCACACTATTCCCACATTTCAAGAAAGACTTTTCCTCCCAGAACAATACGCTGATTCTGTGTGTGTGTGTGTGTGTGTGTGCACGCATAGAAATCAGGTCAGGTCAGTGTAAGTATACAGACATATAGGCATGTTCTCCTCTTCTGACTGTTGAGCACCCTGATTGAAGGACCTCCAACCCTTCTGAGGAAACATCGCTAGCCTGGGAAATTTAACTGGGTCTGCAGCTTCTGTCTGTTTCATCATTCTTTAAGTCTCTAAAAACCTTTTTTTTTATTGACAACAAAAAACTGTCGTCGGGGAGAAAAAATAAATTCTACATCAGTGGGAATAATACAGATACTATCAGCGTACATGAAAGAAAATCATCCCCTACACAATGCCACACAGCAAAAAGCATATAGGAGCCAGGGAGTATTACTCACTCTTCTCTCTGTTGCCAAGTTCTTCACGTCTTCCTGGGGAAATCGCCTCCTCTCGCCAGCAGGTGTCACTGTGACACTAGCTAAAACAACATCAGCACCAACTAAACCAAGAGACTGTGGTCAATATGTCTCTTGTCCACCCCTACATCAGAAATTCAGTGTTCAGTAAGGAGAACCATAGCCAATTGTTGCTACATTAAAGCCATACAAATCTTGTACTTACATCTGATGTATATGAATAGGCAATCATATACAATATAAATGTAATTATATAAAAATCTAATAAAAAATCCTGAATGTTGATATCCTGCTCATCAAATAATCCTCATAGACCATATATTTGATGTATGCATTTATTATAGGCCTATATTTAATTCCAAGCTATAACAGACGTGTGGTTGGTGTGATTAATGAATCAGCAATATCCTTTAAAGTAAAAGTCCATTCCAGATTAAATATGTGAAGCAATTATGTTTTATGGGTGGAATTGTTTTTTTCAATGATGAATCTGTTGGCAGAGGCATATCTGGCAATCTATATACAGTTTTCTGTTCTGTAGGGGACTTTCTTTTGCAGTGGTTTGGTTCCTATAGTACAGTTGTATTTTTTGCCGTTTCCTATCTTCTCTATTGCTTACAAAAACTCTCAAGTGGAGTGGAATGATACATGTTTATAGGCTGGTGTTCCATTTGAGCAGTTCACTACCTGATTCAAATAACAACTCTCGTAATTGAACACAACCAATTTCCGCTGTGTCTTTTCCTTCTGTGGTGATGAGAGAAAAGAGGGGGGGGGGGGGGCAGAATTCCACTGCTTTTCTCCTAGAGTGACATTGGGCTCATCTTAAATAGCATATCTCTTCCTTTCCTATTCTGCTTGTTCTGAAGACATTATAAGAGGTCTCCCAGCTTTTCACCTGCACAGCTGTGCAGGTGCTCTATTACAGCTTTCCTCTATTGTCAGATCTATGAATAGAAGTAAAAGATGGCAGATTAAAGGGAACAAGCTTGTGGAATGAGATGCATCCCAGAGAGCGACGCCACGTCCTCCCCCTCTGTCCTCAGCTGCAGGCATGGCTGACTTACAGGGGATGTAGATCAAGCGGAAGCACTGGACCATGGGATTGAATCCTGCCAGAGCCACAGCTGCCCTGAACATGCACAGCTGTGATGGTCATCAAGCAAGGGCATCTGAGACCCCTATTACAGCACACACACACACACACACACACACAGGCACACCCAGGCACACACACACACACAAACAGCAATAATTAATGACGTAATTACACAGAGCAGATATACTGGGAAATAGATGAATCAATTTCCTCAATTATTGATTGATTTAACTGCATAATAATATTATTTTTGTCAGCTGCTTCTACTTGCGCATGGAAACAGCAAACAGTTTTTTGGTGTGACTTCATGGTCCAGAGTGGGTAGCTCATATTATTGGCGTAATGTTCTTTGAGAGCTATTCTGTGGGGTTTCGCTCAGACCCAATTTATAACTAACCTGATTAAGTCTGACGTAACTTTCCTGAAAGGGTTATGAGGCTCTGTTTTAGGCTGTGTGCTTTGAAGTGGCTTTAGTACTATCCTTCGAGCTTTTATCCGCCTCGATAAGTTACCCCTGAGTACAAAACGTGCACACCCGTAAACGTCCTTTAATGATGACGTCCTCGTATCACGCGGAGGTATGTTTGTAAACATCTCGTCTGCTTTTGAGTTCAAAGTACACGCTTTGTCATTATGACTTTCCTTCCATAAGTACTTCACTTGTTAAAGTATTGTGTGAGGATGTTGTATACTTGAAAAAATACTGTTAAGGGTTTGGACAAACACAAAAAACACAAACGGGTGTATTTCAGGGCAGCCTATCATTTTAGCAAATATCAGAGATACATTGTTGGAATATGACACAAGTCACACACGAGATGTTCGGTGAGATACCCGGGGAAGGTCGCGTGGAGAAATGGATACTCATGTCGCCTAACGTCACCGTGGAAATCATCAATCTCGGCTGCATCATCACATCTATAAAGTGTAAAGGAAAGAACGGTCAGGTTGATGATATTGTTCTGGGCTACGATCATTTGGAAGGTAGCTTGAATATTTCTACTTTTATGTATAAGTATGCTCACAATTTACAATGTAGGCTACTGTAGGTATTAGCCTCGTACCAGACAAACTGCCCTTGGATTTGCAAGTCTACGGCTACTTCAAGATTGTCTGACAAAAAAACATAATGTGATAAAATAATGTTTAAACTAATCGCGAGACTTATACTTGTAACAGGTTTAGAATGGGATTTGCTGCTATATTTGGGCCCTCTCTCTGCAGGTTATGTGACAGACCCTCGGTATTTTGGGGCCGTGGTGGGTCGGGTAGCTAATCGGATTGCCGGGGGGAGGTTCGTGGTGGAGGGGAGACAGTATCAGCTCGCTATCAACAATGGACCCAACGCCTTGCATGGAGGACTGAAAGGATTTAATAAGGTAATGCACGCGCGCGCACACACACTCTCACACAGTGAGTCCTGATCACCCAGGATGCCCCCCCCCCCCCCCCCCCCTCCCCCTACATCTCCAATTAAAGTCTCATTGTACTTTGGTATTTGGTTAATGGTCCTGCTGATAGCAGCACTGACAGTCCGCTGCTGCTGCTAAACTGTCAGTCTAAAATAGAGAGAGAGAAAGAGAGAGAGATTCCCTCAGGATCACAATGACTCTTATTGAGAGACTTGTTGCTCTTGTTGGTTTGTTGTAACTGTCTTAAAATTATTGTACTCGCTGTGAAATATATTATTGTTGCTTGCTTTTTCCACAGGTACACTCTTGCACTTTTGAGGTTCTTGCAGTTTAATTGTAACTTGTCTAACTACATGCTCTTATTGTTCTTCCCTTTGGGACTTATTTGGTTTTACAATGTATGCTTCATGTTTGGCTACCCGCAATGTTTGGGGCTATCTCATTAAGATCAGTGACCTATGCACTTTGGTAAAACTCTCTTGGAAGTCGCTTTGGATAAAAGTGTCTGCTGAATGCGTAAATGTAGAGTGAGAGAGAGAGCTTCTCTCCAGTCCAGCCAGCAGACCCACTGATGAGATGTGTGGGTAGACCTGGTTTCTTTCTCCTCTGACTGCACAACGACTTTTATGAAAGCCATTATTACCTTTGAAGTCAGCGTTGGGCAACAGTAACACATAGACACATTGTTTTCTGTGATTCCAACCCCTGGGGTAAAATTATAATGGTGCAAACGCATTACACGAGGACAGTGACAACACAAATAAAGGTTGTGAGGATGAAAGACTCTTTTGTACAGTCAACAAGCATCAAGCCATTTACATGCTTCTGTTTGGTCTGGGGGAAGATCAGTAAGATTGGGTTCCAGCAGGGTTCAGTCTTGGAGAACGGTTCACTATTTTGCAAATGCATACATGCAAGCACACACAGTTGTTATACTAAGTGTTGCACTCTCCCTAATTGTATCTCTGTCAGCCTTTACTAAAGCCAGCCACTATTATCTGACATTGGATTGATTGTTTTACCCATTAACATGGAAATGTCTGTTTAATGGGTAGACATTTCACAGACAGTTAGCCAGTCAAGTGAGGTTAGTCAGACTATTTACTGCCAAAGAAGTCCTTTTATTTCCACCAAATATATCACAAGGGCCAGTGCAGGGCATGTAGCATGAGAACGAAGGATTCAGAGTGTCAAGTTTTCTAAGTGAGCTGTTTGACCCCCTCCACCCAGGTGCTGTGGGGGAGTGAGGGGGTGGAGGGTGGGGTGCGTCTCACCCACACCAGCCCTGATGGGGACCAGGGGTACCCTGGGGAGGTCCAGGTCTTGGTAACCTACATCCTGGAGGGGGACACCTTGACCACCCAGTACCAGGCCCGCTCCACCAGAACCACACCCATCAATCTCACCAACCACTCTTACTTCAACCTAGCTGGACAGGTGAGGTGGCAGGGGTCATTGTGAGTGTCTGTCCTGTCTGCCTGTCTGTTTACAGGCCTGTCTACCTGCCTGTATGTCTGTGCCTACCTGTCTGTCTGTGTTTGTCTGTGTCTGTATGGACAGTACTGCTGTGTGCAGATATGTCTGATGATAACTCACTTTCATTTACCGCTGACCGCGCCACTGCTTATTGATTGTATTGCAAATCCTATACATTCAGTGTTGATGCGTCACATCACTGTTAGAAGAGCTGCTCCACTGCCCAGAGGGGAAGCATCCATCACAGCCCTGGTGCCGGGTCATGAAGCAGCCCCTCTGTGCGTCCTGTCACGGTTAAACCAGGGGGTTTCACACGCATGCACGTGTGCTGGGTGACACTGCCTAAAGGAACGTGCACGGTGTCTGAGATTGAGCTGCTCTTCAGCCTAGCCCTGTCTGATAGCAGCCATCGGCACGGCAACAAGACTCTTATCTCGTAGCCATGTACTAATGGTGTGTGTGTGTGTTTGTGTGCGTTTGTGTCTCCAGGGCTCAGCTGATATCTACGACCATGAAGTCTCCATCTTTGCCCAAGCCTATCTACCTGTGGACGACACCATGATCCCAACCGGTTAGAGATAAAAACCCAATTTGCTCTAAAGACACAAAGCATAATCCCAATAAATGGGTTTTGCTGGTATAGTTTTGAAAGACACACGTTGTTCTTGTGCGAGTTGTATCTGATATGGCCTGCAGACAGGACACTGTTTTTCCTATTTTACTTTAATCTCGTTAGATCAGACATTACTGTGAGGAAGATTGGTATGTGATTTGAACAGGGCTTCAAGCATGTGTCGGGGGGGAGGGGGGGCGGTGTAGATGTTATGGGATTTTGATTTGCTTTCCATCTGTGGAAACAATACTTTTGTGGACAAGATTTCCTTTTTTTACGCTGGAACGCAGCAGGCAAACCTTAGTTTTGTTGTAGCTCTTTGTGTGTTTCAAGGTTTGGCCTGTAAATGTTGTTGAGTTCATCGTACGTTTGAGTTTTCCCCCAGAACACCACTTCACTTCACCCACTGTGGGGCTCACTCTACTTAACTTGCGGCAGACATGACACAACATCTTATCAGCCCTAATCATCATCATCATATAAATGGATGCTTCAGAGAGCGCTGCAGGCTGGATGGAGCGGCAGGTTCCTCTCTTTCTGCTTTGTAAGCCAATAGAAAAAGGGTAGTTGGTCGCTTCATTTTTGTTGGCTGCCATCACATCACGTGATTCCAGAGAACACCCAACAAAGGATCACGCTTCGCTCCATTAGTAATGCCTGCGCAGTGTTCGTCCACAGTGGCATGTTCCCTGTACATGACTGGAAGGAGACATCCTCCCCTGTCTTGGTAATGGGGTGTGAAATTACAGGGGTGACATGAACTCTCCTAGTCTAGTCATCCTGCGGTACTGTAGATAAGAAGTTTCTGATTGCAACACCTCTTATGTTTAGCACACACTTAGGTTTTTTCCAATTGTTATTCTTAGATAGGTTATTCTTATTTATGAAGTCCATTATTATTTAATTCTTCATTTATATACTATATATTGTTGAGAAAAATAGTTGCTCATAAAGAATTAGGACTTAATATTGTTGGTGGGTTTATATATGCCGTTGGGAAACTGTCGAGAGGGGCATGACCCAAAAATGCCAATGTGTTCGTACTTCACAAATGGCATGACATTTTGATGTGGATTATGTAGATGTACGTGACCTTCAGAAGACAGAGGTTTGGTACGATGTTTGGGGTACGAATTCCTGATCAGGGGCTTTAAGAGTGTTAAAGGTTCTTCATGAGAAGGGCCTACACCTACCTGTCTTTCACTCCCTTCCTCTCCTCAGAGAGATCGTAGTGGGTGGAGATGACTAACTAGATGGCTGACAGCCAGATCCTCTAGCCGTCATCCATTGTTCTCCCTCTGTCTCTCTTGATCCTCTGTCTCTCTGTGTTCACTTTATCTCCGTCTACCCTCCCTCCCTCTCTCCCTTTCTCCCTCTGTCTTTCTCTATCCTAACACCATCTTCTTCTGTCTCTTTACCCATCACCTTCTCTGAGTGGATTTGACTGGATCGTTTCTATCGTGCCTTCCTCTGTCTGACATATATAGTGTTCCTGTCCTTACCTCTGTTATCCCCTAGTCTCCCTCTCCCTCTCTCTTCCTCGCTTCTGTGTTGCCCTGCCCAATGCACAACTGTTACCCTGTTTGGCTCGCATGCCTAAGGTCAAGTTGTGGCCGTGTTTGAATCTACTCATGAACACACTACAAATTAGCCCCAGCGTCCACCGATTGTTAGCCTAGCGCCAGCTATGTAGCTAGCTTCTGGTTGGCTAGACAAACGCATCCATTATTGTTCAATTACCAACAGGCCCCATGGGAGCCCCTAACGATGCAGACAGAATAGTTAATGATTGTTTATTTATAGAACCTTTTTGGAGCCTCAGTGGATTGGTCTATGAAGTTGAAGTCTGAGTGAAACTGTAGTTTTTATTTTAGACTTGGTCTGCAGGTTAAATGGTAAAATACAGGAGATTTGGACCTGTTTAATTGAAGGTGGGGGGGGGACATCTGGTGTTGGGTTGGAGGCTATCTTTCATATAGAGAGTGGAGGAGAAGAAGAGTTGTTCATGAGGGCCGTGAAAATCTAGGGTGGACTGGGAACAACACTGCAGACACCCAGGCCTGCCGCTGTCTCTAACTAGCTGCTGACTAACCTGCCCACACAGATACATCCCAGGAGCCTCTGGCAGCTGCATCCTCAACTTCATTTGTTTGGATTTAGATTCTTGCTCTCTCTCATGCTCGCTCCCTCGCTCTCATGCTCTCTCTCTCTCAGTCTTTCGCTCACGTCCAGTCACATTCATCCTTTCCATTTGTGTTTGCGTGTTGTGAAAACCTTGCGTCACTATCTCTGGTTTCATTTCCTGTCTCACTTCCTGTCACAGGTTTATAAGATACGACAGAGATGAGGAAGACGATATCCCTCGTAACCAAAGTCCCCTGAGGTGTTGCCATGGCAATCATTTTCGGTTGTGGGTGTGGGGGGGGATGAAGCAAGATTGTAACCCTTAACATCCCTTGTGTCGACAGGCGAGGTCAGACCAGTAGAACGCACTCCATTTGACCTCCGGAGGCCTGTTCTGATTGGCTCCCGGCTGAAGGATCTGCCAAGGCCTGGGTTCGACCACACCTTCTGCCTGTCGTCACCTGGGAATCCTTCGGTGGAAAGACCATGTGCCAGGTCCTTCACACACACCCTACCACGCTGCAACACACACACACACACACACACCCTACCACGCTGCAACACTCGCACACCCAACAATGCTGTAACACACTCAGTCGTACTGTTAACCAATATCCCTCCACTGATAAAGTATGGAAGAAGTAGCTCTCTCTCTTCCTCTCCATCTTAGCCCCGCCTTCTCTCTTTCCATGTCTCCTCACCATAGGGTGTGTCACCCTGTGAGTGGGCGTGTCCTTGAGGTCAGCACCAGCCAACCAGGTGTCCAGTTCTACACTGCCAACTTCCTGGATGGGTCCTTGGTGGGAAAGGGCGGGGCCTCTTACAGGAAACACAGTGCCTTTTGTTTAGAGACCCAGAATTGGCCCGATGCTGTCAACAAGGTACATCAAATTTGTATTGTTATAGCCCTTTTTACAAGCATGTCACAGATGGCTTCACACCCCTCCATAGAGCTGCATTCAATATGAGCTGAAGCTTTTATCTGAAGGTTTCTATATCAACTCTGGGAGGTGCTCTCAAATCACAAAGGCTCCCCGTAGACTGTAAGATATATCGACCATGTGCTTGCCTGGTGGAACCAAGTCAATAACCCCCAAACTGCAGACCCCTATGGCATTCCTGGCCAGCTTTATTAAGTACCCTCAATTGGGGATTTAAAAAAACAGATGCAATTAAACACACACTGTTGTTTTTCCAACACTCACACCAAATTAATCTTTTTTCTTGATCCTCTATCTTCAATAGAATTTTTTATTTTTAACGACATGTTTTCTTTGGGCAGATTCCACCAGTACAATCTGGGTTAAAGGTTAATTATGTTTTTTGTTAACTAAATGATTCATGATGCTGAAGATGGAACATGCAGAGAGGGATATCATTAGATCAGATAATAAATCCTTTATTAATCCCCGATGGGGACGTTGGTGTGTCAACAAGTAGCAAGAAGACAAATGTTTAACAGCAGATAAAATACAAACAAACTAAAAGGTCACTGTCTATTTAATGGAACAGATAACTGTAAAGGGGATTTTAAATACATATATTTATACACATACAAGTATGTATCAAGTAAGTACAAGTATGTAAAATATCATACTACAAATACTACAATAGAAGATGAGTTGGTAAAAAAATCCATCAGGTATTATGAGGTGTATTCTAGCCTGCTTCAAACTCTGACTTTCATCTACTCTAAAGCCTGGCAAAATGTGATGGAAGGTACTGATGTAATTGATTTGCATCTAGCGAGCATGACTCAGAGCTGGATGTCACACACACACACAGCATTAGTGTCCCCCATGGTCCCAATGCAGATGCCCATCTCTGTGGTTGTGCGTGTGTGCATGTGTGTGTGTGGATTTACGGGGGCAATTGTAGTTTGAGTAATCCCAGAATAATGGGACAGCCCAGTCACCAGGTCCATGGAAGATTTATTGAGCTCTGAACACACACTCCTCTCCTCCCTTTTCCTTTCCTCACCCTTACTCATTCCCTCTCTCCCCTCCCAGTCCTCCTCTCTCCCTCTCCCTCTCTCTCTGGCCCTCACTCACCCTCCACTCTCTTTTAACTCCCCCCCCCCCCCCTTCCATCACCCATTCTCTCCATCTCTGTTTTCTCTCTTTCCATCTCCATCATATCTGTTTGAAATTGCACTCTCACGTCCCTCCATCATCCTCTCGTTCTGCTGTGTCGGTCCGTTCGTATTCACACCCGGAGAGATTGGAGGCAGGAGTGGAGATAAGGACGGAGGATTGAGGGGGGGATGGGGGGGGCCGTGTACGGCAATTTCCATAACCACTGTTCCTCCTCTTCTCTCTCCTCTCTCATTTCCTCTCCATTTGGCTATATTATATCTGTATTCGTTCTCTAGTCTTCCCCATCACACTCACCAGAGCTCACAGTTCTGGCCCCCATAGCAGGGTCACACTACCAGAGAGAGGGAGAGCTGAAAGTGAGGACAGACAGACAGACAGACAGACAGACAGACAGACAGACAGACAGACAGACAGAAAGAGACAGGACAGAAAGAGAGTGTGGTCCGGGTGCTTTCGGCTGGGTGTTTAACAGCTCGGTATTGACCATTAGTGCTGCCTTACTGCTGTGCTAATGGCAGCTGGTAGTAAGGTAATTATAGGCCTTTGTGACTCCAAGACGTGGCTCACATTCAGAACACAAGTGCTAACTCTTACACTGGCTCCCGCTGTGCAATAAGACAGGAAGGAGGGTAGGAGAATGAGAGAGAGAGAGAGAGAGAGAGAGAGAGAGAGAGAGAGAGAGAGAGAGAGAGAATTTGTTTTAGCGAGAGGTGGGAAAAGAGAGAGGGAAAAGAGGAGAGCAAAGGAGATACGGAAAGAGTCAGCTAGTCAGTTCGACAGGCAGGCAGAGAGCGACGCCACTCATTTGCATACGATTGTGCTCTGGAACACAGAGTGCACAGGGAAATGACAGATTGAGAACCCCTACCATTTGCATGTAGATCAAACCGCTGACACGGGCCATGTACTGGGGGAAGAGGACAGTTGTATGTGTGTGTGTGTGGGAGGGTGGGGGGGGCTGCTAGGTGGCAGGAAAGGGTGGAAGGGGGGCATGGATGGTGATAGGGGGTAGAAGGATTGAAAGAGGAGGGGCTGTAGTTCTGTACATGCCAGTTGTCGACTTGTGTTTGAACTCTATTCATCTCTTAAATATAGTCCGTAAACTGTTCTGTACACGAGAATGTTGGCTCCCTAAATATGACCATGTTAGGTCCATGTGATTGAAAACCCTAGATTATACCCCAATGGCCAAACCTGTGTGTGCAGTATGTAGTGCGTGTTCGATCAAGTGCGTAGACTTCTCGGACAGCTGTCAGTCAGTGACACAGCCAAACATCTTCCCCCGCTTTCCCTCCTAGCAACATCCTTCCACAGCTGCACGATCCTAGCAACCAGCTCATAACCTCCCACGGTTCACCGCAAAAGCCTTGCAGAGAGAGAGAGACACTCAACAAATCTAAACCCAACTCGGCACCCCCCCCCCCCCCCCCTCTGGAGACAGTACTGACGTGAGGATCTGTCTCTAGTTACTCTTCTACCAGCATTAAACCTCAATGCGAGGAAGCATCTGTTAAGTGTTGGTGGTCTTGCAGGTCCTGGTGGGTTGGTTAGTGGCTGGGAGGCAGTGAAGGAGCATGCGCCCCCTGCCCCTCAGGACTCAGCAAGGTGCCAGCGTATCAGACACACCAGTTCATAGGGAGGGGTAATGAATGTAAATAAGCGGATCCTTGTTGTGGCCTTTGCTCTCTGACCTGTGTGTGTGTGTGTGCGCGCGCGCCTGCACAGACCTCCTTCCCGGACAGTCTGCTGAGGCCAGGGGAGGAGTACAGACATGTGACTCGCTTCACCATCTCCACCATCTGATCACCATGACGACGCAGGGGTTGAGGGGTCAGTGTGGAGCAGCCAATCACAGCGCGGAATACTGGACCTCCACACCATCCCAGACATGCACCGTGGGGGGAAATAAAAGCACTCAAGTGAAAGATGAAATGGTTGTAATATTCACTAACTTACACAAAGTAAACGCAGCATGATTCTGGGAGAATCTGATGTTCAATTTGGTCGTTTATTTTCATTGGTTCCTTGAAGAACTCAGTGACCAATCACAAGCATCATGGCTTTCTTTTCTCAGTTCTACACATTGCAGTCTTTTCCGTGACCATGCTTTTTTTGTACCACCGTTTCCATAACGATTCTCATCTCAGTCAGGTTTCTGAGGTGGTCTGGGTCAACACACCCGCAGGTTATGTAGGTTTAGCATTCCATCATTCTGGGAGATTTTTGTGTTTTTTTTTCCTGTCTCATCAGCATTCACTGGACGGCTGCTTCGATTGCTGCACTCTGAGAGTTTCTGCAGCTCAATGAAAACAGCTATGAAATTCCATTTGTTTGCATTTGTATTTCAATAAACTACTTATTTGCATCTCCGATGTGTCTGTGTGTTTTCTTCTGCATGGGTTCTAGATGGAAACTGGAGCTGAGTACTTATGAACCCATATGCAACACAATATTGATGCTCTGTGACCGTGTTTAACTTCCTGTGGTTACATAATATTGGATGCATGTTAAGGGTTTTCCACAGCATGTGACGGTATTTCCTAGAGATGTCTTGTCATATTTTGGCTGTGGGTTTGTCTTCGCCAGAGCCAGTTGTGACCTGGATTCTGCCCTGCTTTGAGACCTCCCCAGTCAAACCCGTCTGATGTGATGCTAAACTCACAGCGTTGCCATAGGAACTCTCTTTTGCCCAACCTTCAAAAACCTCAAACTTCAGAAGTCTGCCCCAAAGCCATTCTTGTCTCATTCTTGGCTACTGCGAAATGAAACACTGAATGCTAACAAGTTTCTCAAATCTCACTGGTACCACATTATGCTGTCTGCCTGCCTGCCTGCCCACCCTGCTTGCTTACAGTGCCTGCCTGCCTGCCTGCCTGCCTGCCTGCCTGCCTGCCTGCCTGCCTGCCTGCCTGCCTGCCTGCCTGCCTGCCTGCCTGCCTGCCTGCCTGCCTGCCTGCCTGCCTGCCTGCCTGCCTGCCTGCCTGCCTGCCTGCCTGCCTGCCTGCCTGCCTGCCTGCCTGCCTGCCTGCCTGCCTGCCTGCCTGCCTGCCTGCCTGCCTGCCTGCCTGCCTGCCTGCCTGCCTGCCTGCCTGCCTGCCTGCCTGCCTGCCTGCCTGCCTGCCTGCCTGCCTGCCTGCCTGCCTGCCTGCCTGCCTGCCTGCCTGCCTGCCTGCCTGCCTGCCTGCCTGCCTGCCTGCCTGCCTGCCTGCCTGCCTGCCTGCCTGCCTGCCTCACTCTGAGAAAATGAGGAAATATTGTTTTACATGCTCTGTGTACCAAACTTGCAGTTAGGATATGTGTGTTGTGTCATTAGATATAAGTAAAGATGACATCATAAGCGCTTATTTCGACCTTCAGGAAGTGAAACCAATATGATGATGTTCACACCATGTGACTAAGTATTCGTCTCATATTTCCTCTTTTTACCAAAGAACTCTTCAATGTTGTTTTACAGTTTTTCTCAATTGCTAAAACACTAAAACCCATTGGCTGAACAACGTTTCAGTTTCCTGAACTCATGTAGCTAATTGTGCAGTCAGTTGTCAATACTTTAAACCATTTAAAATGGTAAAACCCAAGTTGCAGATCTCACTTAGACTTTTCAGCAAAACTTTAAACACATTCTCATTCTCAAAACACATTCTGCATTCTAATCCACATGTCATCCATACTGGTAAACACAAATGGCAACAATCAAATACAAATTGATAAAACATGTCATTGACAAAACACAACCACTCAAAATGGAATTCACTTGTTTCACATGATGTGACACAACCAATATAAGCCAGTTCAGAGAGCAAACAGGTTGTTGAAGGTGGGAAAATATCGCTTGTGATGTTGACGAAGTGCTCTGGCCTGAACCAGCCCAAAGACATGAAGAAGCACATTGATCACATGTTTACTCCTTTGATTTGTGTCCCTTTTACTGTAGTATTGTATACTGTAGTACAGTGCATTGAAGGCTGTATACTGTACAATGAACAAATTGTTTGGCCCTGAACATTGCTTTCCATTTGTTAAAGTGGCAGTACTGACTGCTCAATAGATTTTGACTGGTTGCAGGTTCAAAGAACAAAGAACAAGAATGAGTTGTGAGTAGTGAGATGCAGGGTACAGTACTGTATAGGGGTACAAGGAGGAGAAAGAACCAAAAAAAATAGCAAAGAGCAAAGCAGAGTAGTAATTTCTGATCAATTTTGAGCTACTATGATAGAACATGTTCTCGTTCATCAAAAGACAATGACGGATAAATATGAAATTTGTTTTAAGATTAAAAATGTACTTCTCCCTGAAAACTATATGTTTTGAACAATGTGTTATGCCCCCATCCCCCTCCTCCCCCCTCCTTCATTTTATCTCCATAATCTTACTTTCCAACTCAACAATCCTGCCCAACGGAGGGAGGGAGGGAGAGAGGGAGAGAGGGAGAGAGGGAGAGAGGGAGAGAGGGAGAGAGAGAGAGAGAGAGAGAGAGAGAGAGAGAGAGAGAGAGAGAGAGAGAGAGAGAGAGAGCCTTCATGTGCTGCTGTGATTTATTTATCGTCTTCATTCAAGTCTTCAGAGTCTAGTGCTAAATGAGTGTTGAGAAACAACAGAAGCTACAAATCCAGAGCTGGCCCCCACACCTATTTCCTGCTACACTCTTCCAGGCAGGGCTAAAGGCTCTGTGTGCTATTCTGTCCCTTGGCATTGGACTCATGCGCTGAGACTAAGCAAAAGCATGGCTTGAAAATTGCATGCTCTACAAAATGGTAGTAAATACAGGTAGACTGAAAGATTAGCAATGTGTTTGTGCTGAGAAGTATGAATCCTTGCTTAATTGCATGTTACATCACTGCAGTAGGCAGGTGAACTGGCTGACAGTCATCTCTTTCAGGTAATTTCAGCTATAAATGTACCTTTACAGCACAGATTGCATTGCGGGGGATTGCACATTTATGAACACTGTAACCGATTCACACGGAGACCACACGGTATGTTTACATTGATGAAGTCCACTGAATGTAAACGTGGACACTGGATATACATCCAGAACATTTAGAAATATAACAGAAAACAATACAAAAAACATTTATATAGGCTAGTTTACACACATGTATGCTCATTTTAGGACACTGTTCCAGTTGCAGGAGAGGCACCGATGTTTGACAACTGAGCAGGGGAAATTATCTCTGCGTTCTTCACTGCAGAATGTGGAGCCGTCTTGAATTCTCTGTTGACACATAAACGCAGACCAATCCTTAGCTGTATACTTAATTAGCAAGCACAGACTGTCAAATGCGGTGCGTGCTGGGCGGGATCTACCACTCACACCTTCACTGTAGGACAGAAATCTGTGGCAACTGGCAAGTGCAAGCCACAGAACAGATCGGCGGAGGAAAGCGCTACGTAGTCTGCTGATACGCACAGGTTAGATTGATGTAAGACATTACGCGACAAAAATATCGACCAGGATCTTTCGAAGGCTCACAACCTGCCCAAGATTTGTTTGATAATATTTGTCTGCCTGTAGTGAACAATGTCGCTTGTTGAAGAACATGAGGAAGGCGAGTATGAAAGGGCGCCGAAGCGAATGAAGACGGGGTTGGAGGATGGCGAGGAGCTTGAGGAGGGAGAAGACTCCGACTCGGAGTCTGTGGGGTTGCCGGGTGATGAGGATATATCCGGTCTGAGTGGGGAGAAACGGGCCCGATGGACCGCAACTAAATTCGGAGCTGGACGACGGGTAAGGAATAAGCACCCGACCTCGGCAAAGTATTTAACAGTATATCTCAGCATAACCTGCAGGAGCCAGATTTGAGATTACTGGTTTTCAAATGGTAGCCTACTTCGTTTCAGAGTTTTTTTTTCATTCCGTTCTTCATAAACGACGCACTGTCTGGAGTTAATCAGAGCTCAAGTCTGAATAGGTTAAATACTCTTTCTGCAGTGGAACAAGTGTCCTGCAGTGTCCACATGTTGAACTTAAAGGTTGGACCAGTCAGTGTATAACTGTTGTGCATCAATCGCAGGACATTTTTAACAAATTAGAACCATCAAACGTGCGTGCGCGCGCACGTGCACATTTGCAGACATTCAGTGACCCTCTGAATACTGCATGACATTCATAAAGTTGTAATATAAATGTAAAGGGAGTCAGGTGGTTGAGCGGTTAGGGAGTTGGGCTAGTAATCTGAAGGTTGCCAGTTCGATTCCCGGCCGTGTCCAAAATGACGATGTGTCCTTGGGCAAGGCACTTCACCCTACTTGCCTCGGGGGGAATGTCCCTGTACTTACTGTAAGTCGCTCTGGATAAGAGCGTCTGCTAAAGTGACTAAATGTAAATGTAATATCAGTCAGTCAGTGTCACATTCTCATTCAGACGACTCCACGAGTCTACTCTCACCGTCCAGTCTGGCAGTGACGAACTCGCAGCAGGCTAAATGTGTTTTTGAGCAGGCCACACTGGCTCAGTTCGTTTCAGTCGGGTATATAACTCTATTATGGCCTGTGTCATGCTGATGTAATAAAGAGCGCGCGGCAGTGAAGAGAGGATAAACAAAATACACGTGAATAATGGGCTACAGGGTCTTTGGACTAAACTCGATTTTCTTGTAAATAACGATAGCCTGTCTGTATCGCGCATGTTATAAACAAGTCTACTATATGGCATCCACCGGTACCGACTCGCTTGGCTTCTTGGCTTTGTGCTGGACCAGTCAGCGCGACGGGGAGAACGCGTTATCTGTATCTCATCAGATCGGTCCCTGTGAACGCATTATCTAGATTAACCGAGCGCTGTTATGGATTTTACCATCTCTACGTTGCGAGAATCTTGTTTTGTTGATCGGCTTTCTTCTCCTTATCACCAAGAAAAAGCTGCACTTTTGCCACCACCGGCATAAGTCAGTTTACCGTGGCCAGTGTCAACATATTCCGGTGCTGTGTGAAGCGCTTGTCAATTTATTTGTGTGCAAACTCAATCTTTCTCTAGCTCTCTGTCTCTCTGTTTTCCTCACTCACTTTCCGATGTTCTCTCTATCTCTCTCTCTCTCTCTCTCTCTCTCTCTCTATCTCTCTCTGTCTCTCTCTCTCTCTCTGCTGAAAAAAACATTTGATATTTGAAGCAGAATCATACAGGAGTAAAAGTTAAATGAAGCACGAATCATGTGTGCTCTTAATTAGCTCTTCTCTCCCCCTTTTTTCTCCCTTTTGTAATCTCCCTCACTGAGCAACAGTTGTTTTCATTGATTAAGCTTATTAAGTTTGTAAATGTAACAGAGGTAATCTGGACACAATGAACTAATTTATATTAAGACCAAGCCCACCTGCTATCACAACATATCCTCTTGGACAAAAGTTAGACACCTTGCTTCAGCCCATGAAACTGAGGTTTGATCCCTGGCAAGGCGACACACACGCCTGCCACTCTTCAAGATTTAGCTGTTCTGCTCTTGTACTATACAGGATCGCCCAGTAAATCAGTCAAAGAATCAATTTGATTGGGGTGGTTTCAGATGGTCCACATGGCAAAAGGCTGCATGTTCTGTTTCAATGCCTATTCAGCACCAGGCTGAGTGCATGGCCTCATCCATGGGTAACACCAGGAAGGAACTGCAGGGATGGGTGGAGAAAACCCCCTCTCCTCCCAACTCACTCACAGGCCAGGCTCTCTCAGATGATTGGTCCTCCTGGCCCCCATTAATCACACTAGGAATACCAAAGAAGTTGGATATTGATTATCATTTTCTAATGTGGTGCACGCTCAGCCCTCCAATACGGCACGTGTGTATCTCTGTGTGTGTGTGGTCGTCTCTAAAGTAATGGCATCTCATTCTGGCTGAGACAGCAAACAGCAGGCTTTCCAACCTCTCTGAGGTATGTGACTCGTCGACCTTGCGGACAGTCAATTGTAGACTGACAGAGCTTATTCAGCTGCAGTATGGAGGGAGCAGGATAGGGTTTAACAGCTCAGGATTTGAAAGTCTGCCTGTGTCTGTGTGTGTGTCTGTGTGTGTGTGTGTGCGTGTGTGTGTGTGCGTGTGTGGATGCTAAGGTGCTGAGAGATGAGAGAGTCTGTTGTCTGGGAACAGACCCAGAGGGCTGGGTCTGTTCTCCAGAGAGTGTTTGAAAGAAAGAGAGAGAGAGATGAGGAGATTGATGTGAGGAGATAAACCTGTTCATTTTTGTCTCATATAAGTATTGGCTTGTAGAGAGAAATGTAGACGAAGAGAAAAAGAGTCAGAAATATAGTGATGGATGATTAAGTGTATGACTAAATGTCACACTTAAACGATTAAGTAAAAGCCATTTAAGGGGGTGTCGGAGCCCATGGCGCAGTGTATTTATATATCACACAGTCTTTGAAGAAGGGGAAGAGAGAGAGGGAGGGAGGGATGGAGGATGAGAGAGATGAAGGGAAGAGACACAGCTAGTCTATACCCAGGAGGAAACAGAGCGTCACTGCTACTCTCTACAAAGACTTCAAATCCAAACGTGTCAGACAACACAAGAAACCACACGTGTAACAGAACCGGAAATCCAACACGTTCATGGACTGACTTTAGGTTTTTGTAAGCAAAGGTTTTTGTTTGTTTATGTTTGGTTCCTCCATTACGTAACTGCCAAGGGTTTACACACAACACATAACGCCAAACCATATGAAATCTGCACAAAGCAAACTCCATGAAGACAGTGGCACCTTACAAAAAAAACACTAGCAATCACTAACACAAGGCCATGGACAATAGCATAATAATACAGGATTGACAGACACATTTTAAATGTTGTCTGTGGACTTCAGAGTTAAGATAGTCCTAAAGTGAAAGTGACAGCAGATGCACTTAAACAATATGCTTCCTGTTGCTTGGGCAACAGGCATGGTAATTCCCAAACAGAGAGTCCACAGCTGCATGTTGGTTAGGTTTTTAAGCCTATCGTCGTAGGAACATTTCAAACAGGCTGTGTTGCGCTGCAGTAGTGTGACATTCCTGTGGTGGTTGTTGTGCTGTGTGTTCTTACCTATCTCTCTCTTTTCTTCCAAATCCCCCGCTTTTCTACTCCCCTGCATCCGCACAGCTTCTCCTTTCTTATTCTCTTCTACCCTTTCATTCTTGTCTTTTCATTTTCCGCCTTCAGCTTTCATCTCCTGTAAAGAGGGAGAGAGACAGAAAGAGAGAGAGAGATAGATAGATAGAGAGAGAGAGAGAGAGAGAGAAAGAGAGAGAGAGAGAGAGAGAGAGCGAAGAGAGGGTAAGATAGAGAGAGAGAGTGAGAGAGAGAGAGAGAGAGAGAGAGAGAGAGAGAGAGAGAGAGAGAGCGGACCTTCCAGTGCTTTCCTTTCTCTCTGGCCAGCTGCAAAGTGACCCCCTGACCAGCACCATTTGTGTATTTGTGTGTGCGTGTGTTTGTGTGTGCATGCGTACTACCTGTGTGTCTTCTGGTGTGTCTTCTAAATATCAACATGACGCTAACCCGAAAGTGTTGTCAGTATCAGAACAATACAAAAGGTGTTGTATTTCCCAATGGCTCTCTCAACTGGTGTGTGAAAGAACAGTAAAAAAAAAAAAAATTACAGTGGTTTGTCATAGTGTTTGTGTTGTGTGTGTGTGTGTGTGTGTGTGTGTGCATGTTAGTGTGAGTATTTGTAACACCATATGTACTGTATTTATAGGAATAGTTCCTGTTTCTGCCTTTAAAAGTGTTCTTCTACTTAATTATCTATTTTCAGTGCTCTCCTAAATGATGCGTGAGTTTTAATGTGCAGTAAATCTGATTGAGTCTTACAGCTAGTTTACAGATAGAACAGTGTCTTCAGTGTTAAACGGCTTCTCAAGCTTCTCGTTCCATGGTATGGTTTTTGCGTCAACCCGCATGTCTTGGGAGCAGCGTGTTTCGAGGTGTTAGACTGCCTGTCTTTGTCTCTCTGGGTCTCGACAGCTAGGGCGTACAGCTGCAAAACTGTGAGAGTGATGGATTGATACAGAAATGAAGACACTGCTTGTGTGTGCCTGTGTGGATGTTTTATTCCACTTACCATACAATTATTAGAACCTTGTTCTCTTTCTGTATATCTCGGTTCTTTCATAATCGTGGCTTTGCCCTCCTGTTGATAGCCACTAGTTTGATTGACAGGCAGGTCTAGGACTCCATTGGTGTCAAGGTCAAATAGTGAGCAGAAAACTGTGTGTGTTAGTAGTGTCCTTGCTGCAGAAAGCTAGCTGCATGGTGGATGCAATGTGTTTCGCCCCAGGTACGAAAGGACAGAAAGGGTTTGTGTGAAGACAACATCACATCATGCTGTGCTGTCAGAAAGTCCAAAATGAGTACATGTGCAGTTATGCATCATGCATGTCAGCAGTGTGTGTGTGTGTGTGTGTGTACACGTCTGTGGTTGATGTGACAGGACCGTAGCAAGGTTTGCTGACAAGAAGCTGGGAAACAGTATTAAACATTAATGTGTGTGTGTGTTCAGATAACAGATCTCTCCTATGGTCTTCTCTCCTCTCTGGTCTCCTTTCCTCTCTGTAATTGTTTCCTAATCCAAAATAATGAGCCTCAGCTCATTTGAAATTCATGAATGTCAAACATGGCCTGGCAGATGCCGAGTCATAATAAATGAATTTGAGGAGGCCAGGGAGCTTTCAGACACAGTGTCAGTCTTCTGGTACAAATGTGATGGAACTGACATGACCAGAACAGTTTATTTCATCGTATGGCCTACTAACATGGTCTCCACAACTGTTCTGTTGATCTGCAGAACAGTTGTTGGTATCTCGGCTGAGTGCATCTCGGCCTGTAGTCACCATGTTTTGACACTTTGACATCGCAATGAATAAGTATATAGAGACAGCGAGGATTATATTTTACACCAGCACTCCTGAGAG
The DNA here is from genome assembly GCF_021917145.1 of Hypomesus transpacificus. Classification (NCBI taxonomy): domain Eukaryota; kingdom Metazoa; phylum Chordata; class Actinopteri; order Osmeriformes; family Osmeridae; genus Hypomesus; species Hypomesus transpacificus. The sequence continues at coordinate 15,506,053 of NC_061070.1, forward strand.
TGTGAGTGTACTCCACTGGCGGGACTTGGCAATGAAGGTGGAAGTGAATTAAAGTTCCGAGGAAGGATTTGAACTCTCTTGGGAGCTTCCAGACTGGTCAGGCTAGGTGTTCGCTCTGTGAGGGAATAGAGCTTTTAATGGCTTCTCGGCTACTGGTTCCGAATAACAGCTTCACAGTCCACATTCTGTAGAATAACCGCGGGCCATACTGTACTTGATACAGTGGAGAGTCTTGTGGAGAACAGCATGTCTGGGCTGGTGTAGATTAGGATCAGCCTCAATGCTGCAGCATGTCTGTCCAGATGAACCGGCTGTCTATAGACTGCCTCTCAGGCAGACCTGCTGTCTATAGCTTACCTGTCAGGGTAGTCGCCTAGATCACAATTTCTCATGCCTGAGGAACAGGGGGGAGACAGAGGGGCCCTCGCCTTCCAAAGAGAGTAGAATATAAGGGTGTGTGTGGTATATGTGTGTATTTATGTATCACTTTATGTTTATGTTGTGTGTGTGTGTTTGTGTGTGTAGGTCACTGTGTCTTTGACACCTACCTGTCCTGTGGATGATATGGTGTTCCTCCTAACAGCCGCAGAGGAAGGAGGGAGAGGAGAGATAAAGGTAGATGAGAGAGGAGGGAGCCAGATGAGGGAGGATGAAGGGATGAGAGGAGGATGGGGGGGAGCTGTTCTGCAAATCCTTGACAGACGATGTGAAGTCCAGACACACATACACACTGCCTCACAAAGACTCACTTGTTCACGCCCAGGCACTCTGTGTTACTCTCTCTCTCTCTCTCTCTCTCTCTCTCTCTCTCTCTCTCTCTCTCTCTCTCTCTCTCTCTCTCTCTCTCTCTCTCTCTCTCTCTCTCTCTCTCTCTCTCTCTCTCTCTCTGTCTCTCTGTCTCTTTCTCTCTCTGTCTCTCTCTCTCTGTCTCTCTCACACACACACACATGCATACTCGCACACACATGCACACATATACACACACATTCCCAGGGGATGTGGCCTGGAAAGCTAATGTTCACAGTCCATAGAACATCCCTCTGCCTCCAGTAATTCCTTGACTGGAACCTTGTGCCTCCTCAAACACATGTTAACCAGCCTTTAGTATAGGAAACATTATAAGTGTTTAGAGAATGCCTGTAGAAGCTCTCACCACACACACACACACACACACCTACACACACAGTCAGTAGTGAGAAGAGGGATGGACCGCTTCCCTGAGTCGTGTCTCGGGGATCAGAGGAAACGAGAGATCTCTGGTTCAGGTTCTCCTGTTGAAAGTTTGATGTTAAATCCCTTCTCTGACCCTGGATTACATTCAGTGTAATTGCTGTATTGTGTTCAGGCTGTCACTGCTGGTGCTGCTGTTGGAAAGGCTGAGTCAACAGGTGTGTGTATTTATGTCTGTGTGTGTGTGTGTGTTTCTTGTTTCCATAATTACTGCAGTTTTACCGTTATCTTATTAATGATAGATTAAGAGGAAACTTAAGTAGTTATGGTAGCAACACACACACAAACAGCCACACATACACACATTCACACCACCACAGGAACAACTAACACGTAGCGATGGTGTCACAGACTGAAACCACCAACTCATTGGCTGTCTAGTACAATATACTGCACCAGCTCTTTTCCTTGCATGGCCGACATTTTTCTGCAGCCACTCCTGAAATGTCAGCAGTGCGCTATAAATACCAGAGAAGGAAGAACAACACACACACGTACAGGCTAACGCACATACACACAGTAGTAGTGCCATGCCCCCTCTAAACGTCAATATATCTGTTAATTGCCCCATTACATTACGTTCCACTGCTCCACTGTTGCACATTAGACTTTTCAACTTTTTACCTCATAGATCTGGTTATAGCATTGTTTCACTGCTCTATTGCCATTTACATTGTTTGCAGTTTATTTTTCATTTTATAAGGTATTACTCCATGCACTTCTGGTTAGATGCTTACAGCTTTTCATTGGCTCTGTAATCTCACTGTGCACAATGACAATAAAGTTGAATCTAATCTAAACATCAGGGGCCACCGTGTGTGTGTGTGTGCCAAGTGCATTGTGAGTCACAGTGTGGGTCCTTTAGAGGCTACTGAGCCTACTGGGCCAGCAGCTTATTACTAAATGCACACATACACACATTGCTTGACAGTATAGAGATTGGTGCACAAAACATACTTACTTGCAGAGAGCCCCCACACCCCCACTCTCTCTTTTGTTTTCTCTGACACACACACACGCACACGCACACACACACACACACACACACACATAGCCGTTCCCCTGGTAGAAAGGTAGAGCAAACTGCTGTAGGGGGTAAGAGTCATTTAACCTGCTGTGGGTCTAGGTCACAAGCCTGATGGGGATTAGTATTCTGGATTAGAGTGAGGAATGGGTGAGGGCAGCAGGACACGAGGCCATGAGCACACCACTTAATCACTGCAGGGAGAACCAAAAACACAGCACTATGGGAAAATGAGTTCCCTGTAGGATTGGACTGCCACTTAACCTTGCACTACCATATGGCCATGCCTACACACCCATAACTGCCCCCGACAGACACACAAACACACACTCACACATGCACACACACGTTCGCAAACATACCCACAGTTCTCCTTGGCTGGCACAATGATTCACTCCTCCATCAATTTACGTACACACACACACACACAGATGCACCATAAACACCTGGCTGCAAGATTCTGCAGGGAGCTGAAATGTGACTCCAAACAAACTAGAGAGAGAGAGAGACAGAGAGAGAGAGAGAGAGAGAGAGAGAGAGAGAGAGAGAGAGAGAGAGAGAGAGAGAGAGAGAGAGAGAGAGACACAGACAGAGAGGCGATTATAGAGAAGTAGATACTAAGAGAGGAACAGCAGTCAGACAAGTGAAGTTCACTAATTAGAAAAGAGGTAGAGGGGTGGTAAAGGAGTGATAGAATCAGAGCTGGAAAGAGGACTGCAAAAAACAACAGAGAAACCAAGGACAGATCGGGGGAAGGAGAGAACGCGGGATGAAAGAGATGCCCGGGAGACAGTTGGTTTCAAGATAAGAGGACAAGCGTAGAGATATTCCGCTTCTTTCCATCTCTGCAAATGTTCTGAATCTGTGGTGCCTTTAGCCTAGTGAGTTCATCTACTCACTTGATGTTAACTCAGAGCTGCTTCACCCTCCTCCTCTACCACATGTCCTCCCTTCTTCCCCAAAAACTATAATCTGATTGAGCTTCTCTATGAAACTGGTAATGAATAACTCAGCAGGGCGAAGACTAACATTATTTAATGTGATGTGTGATAGGATGAGTGTGTGTGTGTGCATGTGTGTGTCTGTGTGTGTGTGTGATGTATGGTGAGGCTCATTAACAGTCAGCAGGGAGTGGGCTGTGAGCCTCTGTTTGAAATGAATCTTAGTTTAGAGATAGTCTGTGTCAACTAGGAATTTATCTTACTGTCTTACACTCACAGCGTATGCATATGCAGACACACACACACACACAGTCTCAGTCTTTCTCAATTCTAACACACACACACACACCCCTAACACACAGACACTTGGTCCATTTTCAAAGTGTCTCTCGGTCTTGCTCATTCTCCCTCTTTTTCTGCCTTCTCTGTCTCTCACTCAAATCCCTAGTATACAACCAATTCTTTCTGTTCACCTGTATCTTCCTCACCTGTCTATAGTAAAAGCACCTGCTGAATCCCTCTTTCCTAATCAGTTCACAATCAGAGACATGGAGGGAAGTCGATAGGCTCTTCATCTCTGAGTCGGATCCAGCAGGATCCCAGCTGTCCTGTCAGCGTAGGAGGGTTGCCTGAAATAGAGAGCGGTTCATCGTTCCGCCAGCACCACATGGGCCTTCTCTTCAATATTTCATCCTGCTCCTGCAGTCTTTCCAGATGAGAGCCCCTACAAGCTTCGAGGATCAACTCTCGCCGTTGCCTCGCTTTATCCGCCTGGCGGACACTGACCTCTGTTCTATCCACAATACAAACTGTGACTCTCAAACCAGCTGTGACCCCCAAAACATGCTGCATCAGGTTGCTGCAACCCGTGTGTCATACATGTAACAGCAACAAAGGCTGATTGAAATCACCAGAGCCAGGTGTCTCTGTAGAAGACATGCCTAACTCAGATCAATCCCTGCGTCCTAAAGGAAATGGCCCATTAGGAGAATGTTCATGCTGTTGTGGTGCTTAGCTATTTTTAAGAAACAGTTCAATTATTGAGCCTGAGAGCTCATCTCTGGTCCTCCCTCTCAGAGTGACTCCAGTTTTAAACACAACTGCACTTGGTTTGCTGAATGTTTATGGCAGAATGACCTGGCCTGTGTGACGTATGTGTGTATTTAATATAAGCCCTCAAACCAGCATGTGTAGTCCCTCCCACTAACTCGTGTGGGTGTGTGTGTCTTCAAATCAAATCAAATCAAATTTATTTGTATAGCCCTTTTTACACGCAAGCATGTCACAGAGGGCTTCACATGCGCCCATAGAACTGCCCCTCAACCAACCTAAACCCTCAAGGAAGACAAGGAAAAACTCCCAGAAAAACTCCCACCGGGAGAAAAAATGGAAGAAACCTTGGGAGGAGCAATTCAGAGAGGGATCCCCTCCTCCAGAGACGGTTGGTAAGAGAGAGGAGCAGAACACAAGCTAAACATAGTCATACAGTGTCAATGGGTTTTGAAACACCAAAATCCATTGTTCGGCTTTATAGACGTTGGATGGGACCGGGAAACTCGCTGTTGGCCGTCATGGAGACTGGATTCCGGGTGACGACCTGGTTCAGCGTTGGCAGACCGACGACCAAGCAGGTCCTGACAGCTCAAACCCCCCACACCACAGGGAATGTGTGGGGGGGGGACAGAGAGGAGAGCAGGGATTAGAGAATGCCAGGAGCAGCTAACAGTTACAGTCAAAATAGAATGAGATCCCCACCGGTCAAGTGTGGACTAGTGCAGCAATTTAACAGAGCAAAAAGGGTATTTGATGCAGCCCCACACACCAAAACAACGACAGCCCCCCTCAGTTGGAACATGAAATCTGTTCCAGGGGAAAGAACTCTAAAGTAGGTTATACTTATACGAATAAGGATGAAAACAGCCAGTCCCCCGTTGTCTCCAACTAGTAATAAAAACTATAACAGTAACAATATACAGCAACGGAACTATAATAATAATAATACTAACAATATACAGTAACAGGTTTACTTTATTTGTAACATCTAGCTGGGCAATGTGAACATAAGCTATAATTAAAATTTAAAAGTTACATGTGATACACACATAGGCAAGCACACATCCCAGGTTTACATAGAAAGTACACACATACTTCCCTTTAACAATCATAGAATTGACTAAACAAGAACGTTTTTAATCTAGTTTTAAATGTCGAGACAGTATCAGCTTCCTTAATTGAGATGGGTAATTTGTTCCAAAGAAGAGGTGCTCTATATGAGAACGCCCTACCTCCAGCAGTTTTTTTCTTAACTTTGGGTATTACCAGATAGCCGGCATTTTGAGATCTTAGAGACCTTGCGGGGCAATAGGGTGCAAGGAGACCGGAGAGGTACAGTGGTGCCAATCCATGCAGAGATTTGTAAGTTAGTAGTAGAACTTTGAAATCAGCTCTGGCTTGGATAGGGAGCCAGTGTAAAGAGATAAGAGTCGATGTTATATGATCAAACTTTCTAGTTTTAGTCAATAGTCTAGCAGCAGCATTTTGCACCCGCTGTAAGTTTTTTAGGTAGGTAATTGGGAGGCCAGAGAACAACACATTGCAGTAGTCCAATCGGGACGTAACAAAAGCATGTATTAGTTTTTCAGCATCATCCTTTGAGAGGAATTTTCGTATTTTGGCAATATTACGTAGATGGAAAAATGCTGTTCTGGTGATTTGCTTAATATGGTACTCAAATGAAAGGTCTGGGTCCATTGTGACTCCCAGATTTTTTACCAGCTGGCTTTGAGATACTTTGACGCCGTCTAAGTCTAAGGTTAGATGGGATAAATTATTTCGGTGTTTTTTCGGACCAAAAATTTGAACCTCGGTTTTATCCGAATTAAGAAGAAGGAAATTTGCAGTCATCCAAGTTTTCAACCCGGAAACACAGGTTTCCATAGCATGTGGAAATTCTCCCGGCTTTATAGACATGTATAGCTGAGTATCATCTGCATAGCAGTGAAAATCTACCCCAAAACTTCTAATTATGTTTCCTAAAGGCAACATATAGAGTGAAAATAACAGAGGGCCTAAAACTGAACCCTGTGGTACTCCGTATTTTTTTTTTTTGTCTTGTGTGTCTTGTGTGTTTCAGGATAATGGAGAGGAGTCCCACAGGATTGCCCCGTCTCCGGTCGTCCACGTCAGAGGGCTGTGTGAGGCTGTGGTGGAGGCTGACCTGGTGGAGGCCCTGGAGAAGTTTGGACCCATATGGTGAGAGCTCTCTGGGTGTGTTGTAGGGATGTGTCGGTATGTATGAGTGTACATGGGTATGTGTGTGTGTGTGTGTGTGTGACATGCTGGTTCCCATCACCCCTCTACATCTGAGTAAGGAGCTCATCAATGTCTGTGTCAGACAGAGGTTCCTCTCAGAATCTCATCACGACTCCTGAAAATAGACTTCCACCCTGACAACAAGGCCTCTATTCCTCTGGAATAGAGGTCATATGTAAGTGAAAGAATTTCAGTCACGGCATGTATGCTCTCGCTGTTCTGTAATTTAACTTGTAAATCAGTGTGTTGGTAGACTGGTTATGTAGATATGGTCGCTAGATACTATACAAGGATTGTCTCCCTTGGGAACAGGCCTACAGATGTGTCGTGCTTTATCCTGTTGAAATCAGGGGGTTGGAGTTTGCCTAAATCAACTGATTAGCATACGATAAACAACACTCTCTCTGCTTTGAAGAAATAAAACTACCTCCAAAACAAATACTAGAAAAGAAGATAGACTTAGACAGACACAGAGCTGTGAGTGTATTCTTCAGGCCCCTTGGGTGGTGCAGACAGACCTCATTGAGAGATTCGAGGTAACAATTCACCGTAGTGTAGCAGTAAGAGTGTACACACAACAGGCTTGCACAATCCGGTACACAATGTTGTGAGAAACAACACCAGCTGTAGAGAACGCGGAAAAGTGTCAACTCATAATACAATGAGACATACACATGTAGATTTAGTGTGTGTGTGTGTGCGTGCGTGTGTGTGTGTGTGCGCGCGTGTGTGTGTGTGTGTGTCTCTCCACCAGCTACGTGATGATGATGCCCTTCAAGCGCCAGGCTCTGGTGGAGTTTGAGGGAGGGGAGAGTGCTGACCGCTGCGTCTCCTGTGGGGCCAGTGAGGCAGTGTACATCGCTGGCCAGCAGGCCTACTTCAATTACTCCACCAGCAAGAGGATCACCAGACCCACCAACTCTGACAACCCCAACAGTGGCAACAAGGTCTTGCTGCTCTCCATACAGAACCCCCTCTATCCAATCACCACGGTAAGAACACAAGCTTAGAACCCCCTCTATCCAATCACCACATTAAGAACACAAGCTTAGAACCCCCCTATCCAATCACCACGGTAAGAACACAAGTTCAGAACCCCCTCTATCCAATCACCACATTAAGAACACAAGCTTAGAACCCCCCGATCCAATCACCATGGTAAGAACACAAGTTCAGAACCCCCTCTAACCAATCACCATGGAAAGAACGTAGGACCCTTCTATCTGATAAGTATGGTCAGAGCATAGACATGAAAACCTTTTTTTCTGCCCAATCACTGTACTGACATCGTAGCCTTAGAAACACAATGGCTTAGAACCCCCCTCTACCTTGTTTCCATGGTGAGAACCACCTTTACCCTATCAACAGGGTCAGAACTTTCTCTCAGAAAGCCAATCACGGTGTTAACAGCTTCAGTTTTTTCCAGTCCTTTCACATTGCCATATGATGGATGTATTCGGCCTGTGCTAATGGAAATAATTTTACGTCACCAAGGAAACACAAATGAATGCCAACTTGGCAACACATCCATATCATACCATCACTATGGTAATGGTAAATCGACGTTAGCGACCATGTACCTATTTGTGTGGGTACCAAAGTGAATATGTGCCTGATACATGAATATATGTACAGCTATGTCACGTAGCATAGACAGTATTTAAGTTATTAACCTCAGAGTTCTGCTTGCCTTTCTTCCTGGTTTTATGTGCTATCTCTCCTACCTCTCTTGCTCTACTGCTCTCTTATCTGTCTTTTGACACCATTTCCCTTTCTTTCTGTCACTCTCTCTCATCTGCATTTTCATTCTTGTGAAACAAACAGACAAGCTACACACATGTTTAAACCGTGTACTTACAGTACTTGTTCATCTTACAGTACTTGTTTTGTCTTTCTTTATATTTTTACTTCCTATGTTTATTGCCATGCACCAACCTACCAAAGAAAATTCCTCATACGTGTAAATTTACCTTCTGATTCTGAGATTTGTTCTTATATAACAATCCTGAAAAGAGGACGAGGCAGCCTAGCGATATCACATACGCACAGAGAGAGAGAGACAGAGAGAGAGAGAGAGAGAGAGACAGAGAGAGAGAAACATAGAGAGAGAGAGAAACAGAGAGAGAATGAGCGAGCGAGAGAGAGAGAGACAGAGAGACAGAGACACACAGAGAGAGAGAGAGAGAGAGAGAGAGAGAGAGAGAGAGAGAGAGAGAGAGAGAGAGAGAGAGAGGGATAGAGAGATATATATATATAGAGAGAGAGAGACATATATATAGAGAGAGAGAGACAGAGAGAGAGAAACATAGAGAGAGAGAGAAACAGAGAGAGAATGAGCGAGCGAGAGAGAGACAGAGACACACACACAGAGAGAGAGAGAGAGAGCGAGAGAAAGAGAAAGAGAGAGAGAGAGAAAGATAGAGAGAAAAAGAGAGAGAGAGACAGAGAGGTATTTTACACAGACCTCTTGAACACCGTCAGCTACAGCTGGCTAATTGACTTCTTTGTTTGGTTGTGCATATGTCTGCGTGCTCGTGTGTTAGCAGTGCCTGGGTTAATGAGTTGTTTTATCTCCCAGTAGCTGCCTGGGTGTGAACGGATTTCTTAACAGCCTTTCATCCTGTTAACTGTCGCCTTTTCTTCTTCTCTCTCGACGCCGCAGTATGTGTTTCCTCATCCTCTTCTTCCTCTCTTGTCCTCCAGGATGTGCTCTACACGGTGTGTAACCCAATTGGCAGCGTGCTGCGCATCGTCATCTTCAAACGCAATGGCATCCAGGCCATGGTGGAGTATCCTGTCTTGTAGCTTGGGCAATGTGTTTAGACGTGTGGGATTGTGGGGTTGTCATGGTGTTGCTCATCAGTATCACTATCTCGCCATATCCTGGGATCCATCTTAATTGCTTCTTAATACGGCTATGTCAACACAGAGCTAGCAATGAGATGGTACAGGTGTTCATATTGTGGAGTGAATTTAACCAATCCAGCTTGAAGTCATAGGTGTGGTGTTGTGGGTGTGGGTGGGTAAGGTTGTGTGTGTGTGTGTGTGTGTGTTTGTGTTAATGCTGGTATAGGTGTCTATCCTTAACTGGCCCTCCTCAGGTTTGAGTCCATCCAATGTGCTCAGAAAGCCAAGGCCGCTCTTAACGGAGCAGACATCTATGCTGGCTGCTGCACCCTGAAGATTGAATACGCGAGGGTAAGACACAACACACATGCAGACATTCATGACAAATGATTTGTTTTTTTAAATACACATCATTACACATTGGTAGACTGTATTGTGGAACGTGTTCCCTGAGGGTCTATATCCATGGTCTCCCCCTCCTGTAGCCGACACGTTTGAACGTGATCCGTAACGATAACGAGAGCTGGGACTACACCAAACCGTACCTGGTACGAAGAGGTAAGAATCTGCTTTCCTATTTTCTTTTTCTAGGTATATATCTTTCTCTCTCTGGGCGCGTATAATTCTACGCCTTTGCAATTTTCACGACTTCCCTCTCTATACCTTTCTATTTCGAGCTGCTATGGAGCTGAGTTGCTAAGCTTTAGTGGAAGAAAGAGTCAGGTCTTCTCAGGTCTTTCTCTCTCTTTATCTCCCTGACACAGCAGTGTTTCTGTCTGTGTATCCTGCAGAATGCTGAGGTAATGCACAGTCAGGTGACGCTATCAGACGTTTGCTCTTTCTCTTGCCTCATTGTCACCAGTGCTAGATAAATCAGCTACTTTCTGCGAGAGAGAGAGAGAGGGCGGGGAAATTAAGAACAAAGAGTCAGAGAGAGAGCAAGAGCGGGGAAAGAGAATGAGGGGGGTAGGGACTTGGAGGGAGGGTGGAGGGCAGTTTATCTGAATTTCAGTTTGTGTCAGCTGAAACAAGCCAGAGAAACAGCAACATTTCTATTCTGTCTACTTGCTTACTAAACTCACTGAGTGCATGGAGGGGAAGCTCACCTCCAAACAGGGATTTGGAATCAGCTCACCCTCTCTCCTCCTAGCCTAGGCCTCTAGCTGGGAAATACAACTAAACTGACCCACGATCAGCACGTAGCCGCAACCTCACCTCCACTCAGAATGATAACCAGATCCATGGACAGACACAGTGGAAATATCTGTGTTTCTGTAACGCACCAATGGTTAGCACACTGGTTGTCAACATGGGCTATCCATATTCTGGTGAGGAATCACTGGGACTGTTAGTGCTCCCTGTTGGGGGGGTCGTAAAGGACCCGTACGGACCGCAGACCTCCAGTCAACCACCACACAGGTCGAGAATTCAACCACAGCGCACGTCTCCTTCTCCAAGCAACGCACTCTCACACCCGCCTCTCACAAGCCTGCACTGAAGCCTTCCCACCCAGGGGATAGAGGGAGAGAGGGAGAAAGAGAGAGAGAGAGAGGGATGGACGACAGGCTGACCCTGCACTGCAACACGCTTCCATCTTCACTCTTCCAAACCCAAAGCGAGGGAGAGAGACTTCTCATTCATCCTGACCACATGCAGACGCATCAACACGCCCAGGAAACTACAGCGCCACCACTGGCCTGGAGGACCATGCTGCTCCTATTGACTCTGCTCTCTGTCCTTCCCCTCTGTGCTGTTACTCTGTACTCTGTATTCTCCCTAGATCTCACAGTCACAGTCATCTACTGCTGTAAGATCTTCTAAATATCATCAGGCTAAGGATAGATGTCATGTTAGAGTGTTATATTAGCGTGTCATGTAACAGTATTTCTGTCACTGTCAATGTGTTGACATGCCTTGTGAGCAGAGAGCTGTCCAGGGAATGTTAATATGTTGTTACTCAGCAATGTTTATTTTCTGTATGGAGATATAGTTGATGGAGGAGGCACATCATGTGGGTAAAGAGAGTCAAGTTCTCGTCAGAGCCAGCGTCCAGAGCTAGCTGGGTAGAGCTCCTCGTCCTCTGAGTCGCAAGGTCTGAAGAACAGGTGTCAGCGTGGCACAAGAACCCCTTCAGGAATGAGAGCTCTTGACAACTGCAACAACAGGGTGTCTGTTTCCTCGACCCCTCTCTTTGGGTACTGTGGTGTCACACTCTGCACCTGCGTGTCGTCTGCTTGTGACGAGCCCAACGCTTGGTCCATGCTGCTGCTACTCCCAGATAGGAGATTAGCCACTTTAGAGGCCATCGTCAAGGACACAGAGACCTCAATTCAAAAACATCCCCCTTTCCCTCTACCCTTGCTACCCCCCCCCCCCCCCCACACACACACACACACCCACACACACACCCCCACACAACACACACACTAGCTAGCCCGACAGAGGTTCCGTAAGATCTTTCGCCAAAGGTGTCACCATATTGTCTATAACTACATATGTTTATACATTTTATCGTAAATAAAGAGTTGTTTCTGCTCAGAGCCATTTTCATGTAAACACCTTGGGTTGGGCTGATTGGTCTGTTACAGAAAACTGCAACAGACCAATCAGTTCTCCAAGGAACTGATTGCACTTTCCCAGGGGAAAGTGCAGATAAGAGGTTATTACCATCCCAGCACCCCCCGTGTGAGAGGGATGGCTCCTGTTGGGAGCCTAGCCATACGTGCTCTCCTCTACCTGAGCAAAGGCAGGTCTCCCAGCAGGAGCGCAGCTTCTCGTTGGGGGGTCCTAATGATGGATATATTCCTGTCTTTTCTTCCTAGGGGCGGGGAGTAAGGAAAGAGGGATTTTGTGAAGCCGTGGCACAGGGAGGGATGATGAGAAGGGAGGGTTTGAGAGGATAATAATAGAGACTATAAGACAGGCTGGTGAGTGTGTGGAGGGGGGGGGGGGGCTGTTGTAGATGCTGCTTCCCCTGCCAAAGCAGAGGGTAATGCATGCACACTTGCCGTGCACTCTCCTAATCTCCTGACTGAAGGTCACTCTTCCTGCTTGATGAGCACAGACTCTGTGTAATCCTCCCCTTATCGTTTTACACCAATGCAGCATTGGCAAAGTTAGTGTGTGTGTGTTAGAGAGAGGGAGAGAGAGAGACCCATGACCTTACTCCCTCTTTTCACACACACAAGCACACACACACGCAAGCACACACACACAGGTTTTAGAGATTGACTCCTCTGAGCTATCGCTAGGCCTTATTGGCTATCCAGTGCTACTGCTTTGTCAACCTGTCAAACTGTGTCTCAGTCTAGTAACACCATGGGCTCTTTTCAAGGCTTTTCCCGGTTTCCCCCTTTGCTTCTACTACACAATTTACTACACGTTCTGAGATAATTTGCCCCTCTATCTTTTGAAATTGTATAAAGCCTGAAGGCAATACATGGACACAGAAGACCATTGAGGAGGTCTGAACTTCATCTGTCAAAGCCTCTAAACAAATGGTGCTCAGTACATCGCTTGGCTCCTAGGAAGACTCTCTTTACCCACTGTGCTTCCTTCCATGGCCAAGTTTAAAATGGGATGTTGTAGATGACACCGCTTTGACGGCACAGCCAAAACGAAATTCCAATACCTACCATGTCTTATTTTTGATAATGCTTCAGAGTTTACCTCAGTGTCTCCACAGTGGACAGGAACTGACTGTCATACCCTGTGATGATGTAACACAGGTTGATGTTGTGCTCTGGTCCTGAGACTGAGAGTGACTTCCTGTCTCACTGAGAGAGACTTCCTGTCTGTGCCAGTAGACAGCCATGGCCTCTATCTGTCACATGGTTGATGTGCTACTATAGACCTCAGGTACTGTTCCCACATTGTCTTTGTATGTAAAACTCTTAAACCAAACAAAAAAAATGTCTTTCTTGATGTGACTCTACTGTAGTAGTTTCCTATTTTAATGTATGTCATCTTCTGTACATTGAGTAGATAACTGTCTAAGGATGTTATCTACTTTCCGCAATTGAATGCACGATTGAATTTATTACTGAATGATTTCCTGCTTTCCCTGTTGTACTCATGTTATTATGAAGACATACTGTTATCGTTTAAAAGGTAATGCAATATATGTCTTGTTTGGTTAAAATGATAAATGTGTCTCATTCAACCACCTGATATTTAATACAGCTGTTTAGCTCACTGTTTCATTGTTGTAACATGTCATTGAATGTTAGACAAACCATGTGAGACTGTTAGTCTCTCAAATTCACAAGCTCACCTATAATGCCAGACATTGTTACTGTCTAGGTAATATTTTCTGTTCATACCCCCAGGTGTATTTGAATAGCTTTTCATTTGAATTTCAAACCCCAGGCTTGTCTTCATCGTGTGTGTGTGTGTGTGTGTGTTTGTGTCTGTGTGTATGTATGTTTCAGACCGTGGGAAGGGGAGACAGAGACAAGCCATTTTAGGAGAACATCCATCATCGTATGGGGATAATGGTTATGGTAAGAAAACCCTGACTGGAACACTGTTGCTCAATCTAGCAGCTAGCGTGTAAGTGTAGCTGCTTCCTTGGTTTGGCTGATTGGTAACTGTGTCAGTGTCATTTCATTGTCACTCACACTGGTTGGCTACTTTATCCACACCCCTCACCTCTGATGGGAAACCTAAACCTGCTCCTTGCATACCCACTTAAGCACTCACACACACACACGCACACACACTCATGATGGAAGGTATAGATTCCCAAGAGCTGGTGAAGGATACAGGTGTACCTTTCATCTGTCTGTTCTTCCACAGGAGAAAGTTAAACGTATAACTAATGAAACAAATGCAGCACATTCATCCACACGCATCAGTGGTATTACTCTCCTCAACATTTGGTCAGACTCAGGGGCTTTTTTAATTAAAGACACGTCACAGGACCCATGTGAAACACTAGAATCGTGTTAGAGAAGACGTCAATATTAATGTCAGCTGTATACTCAAACTATTTCAATATAGAACTGTTTTATCTATGGTTTGCCCATACTGTATTCTCTATGGTAGTTAGTAGCCTATAGCACCCCTTTCCTATCCCCCTCTCCTGTCCCCTTGTGTTCCTCTAGGCCCACACTGCCCCCTGCTGCCTCTGCCTGGCAACAGCAGGTACAAGCTCAACTCCTCCCACGACATCCCAGAGGTCGTATCCTACCCTCTGCCCCAGAGCTCCTCCTACATCAGCCACAACCCCAGCTCTGTCGCCATGGTGAGCGGGCTGCATCCCGCCAAGATGAACTGCACTCGCATCTTCAATCTCTTCTGTCTCTATGGTAACATTGAAAAGGTCAGCTGAGTTTCTGAAACAATAAGGGATTGAGATGGTTGAGCGTGTGTGTATGTATGTGTGTGTGTGTTTGTGAATGGCTTGTCTTTATTCTGAGATTTATTGATTCAGATCATTGTATAAATAAAGGTATAACCCTTGGAAATCCCCCTCTGTGTGTGTGTGTGTGTGTGTGTGTCAGGTGAAGTTCATGAAAAGCGTTCACGGCACAGCCCTGGTGGAGATGGGTGATGAGTATGCCGTGGACAGAGCCATCACACACCTCAACAGCATCAAGGTGTTTGGCAAGAGGCTCAACGTCTGGTGAGTGAGCCCCCCTCCCTGCCCTCCCTGCCCTCCTGCCGTCATGCGGTCAGTCGAGGGCACTGTTTATTCCCTAACCCCTCATCACCCAATCCAGTTCAATTCTACCCTATAGGACAAGGTCACAATGTGGAGCCTACGCCACACAACACCCAGTGCATTGTTACATCCCTCTCCGCCTCCTCTATCTCTTCCTCTCCATGTCTGACTGTTCCTCCCCCACCCCCCCTTCCCCCTCCCTCGCTGCAGTGTGTCCAAGCAGCACGCGGTCATCCCCAGCCAGGTGTTTGAGCTGGAGGACGGCAGCAGCAGCTACAAGGACTTTGCCATGACGCGCAACAACCGCTTCACCAGTGTCGGCCAGGCGTCCAAGAACATCATCCAGCCGCCCTCCTGTGTGCTGCATTACTACAACGTCCCGCCCTGCATCTCAGAGGAGCAGCTGCTCAGGGTAGGACCCCACTGGATCCTGTCAGTCTGTTGAAGGCCCATGATTTGAATTTGAATGTTCTTCCATTCATTTATAGAAGATTTATGTTATTTATACGGGCAGTCTCTTTGCTAGAGGTTAACAACAGGTTGATGGATGTGTGAATGTGAGGGAGGGAGTCATGGTGTACTGTAGGTCACCCGCACACAGTGGATTTAGTGACTAGGACAGCAAAGGGCATGAATGGAGAGGTGAGTCAATAAAAGTGCTCCCTCTGCTGGTGGGCAGGGTTGAGCACAGAGAGCAGGCCGACTGGTGAGGTTACAAACGTCGACTGATCCTGCTGTCACCGTCTCTGTCTGCCATCCACAGTTATGCTCGGAGCACGACACGCCTGGTTTTGTCAAGTTCAAGATGTTTGATGCCAAGCGTAAGTTTTACATTTATTGATTGAAAAAAACGACACCCCACCACGTAAACGGGATTCCAGTTATATAGAATAAAGGGAAGCTGCCGTGCCAGATTTGTATTCTATTAAGTATTGCCTCCTTAACGTTACCATATTATTTGGGACTGAGCTACAAATCTTCTGTTGTCTGTAGTTTTTTTTTTTTTACCTATGTCTTCTCTCTCTCTCCCTCCTCTCCCCTCCCTCTCTCTTTCCTCCCCTGTTTCCTTCATCTCGCTCCGACAGCCTCTTCCAAAACCATCTCGGGGTTGTTGGAGTTTGACTCTAAGACTCAGGCGGTTGAGGTCTTGACCGTGCTCAACCACTACCAGATCAGAATACCTAGTAAGTGACCACAGGTCCTGGCTGTCCTACAAGAGACAAGCTGACCGCATGGTTGAACCACAACCATACAGTGCTTTACTGAGAAACGTCCGCATTCTACCATGATCACAGATGAAGTTACTGACTACTACCGTGTCTATTATGTGACAATTATTACTAAAATGACATATTTTTGCTATAGGAAAAGAAAAACTGTTTTGTAGCCATTTCTCCAGATAACTCCCTGTTACTATGAGGGAGATTAGACAGGCACCAGGAGAGATAGGACGATTTTCAAATTCTATCTGCTTTCTCTATTGGCAAGGCAGATGTCATATCCTATCCCTCTGGGGGTCTTATCAGCGTAGATTAGGAGTAGTGTGTGTGTGTGTGTTTGTGTGTGTTTGTGTGTGTGTGCATGTTTGCGTGTGTGCTTGCATGCGTATGTGTATGTGTGCTCTGAGAAATATTGGGAGTCACACCAGGACAGGAGTGTAAGCACCATCTGCTGAACACCCTGTGTGTTCCCAGACCGGACTTAACACTGCTGTGCTGAGGGTTCTCCATGCCAGAGTGCTCAGTGGCAGCCTGGCAGGTGTGTGGGCAAGCCACAAGACCCAGGCAACTTACATCTGAGAAGTAGCCCTTGATTAAACAATGCATGCATTGTGTGTAAAATATTAACTTTGTGTAACCATTTGCATCTCCTCTTCCAGATGGCTCCAACCCTTACACCCTGAAGTTGTGCTTCTCCACCTCCTCTCACCTCTGAGCTTACAGCGCCACCCATGGGGAGACCACATGACCGAGCCTCGGCCTGGAGAATGATGGAAGGAGGGATGGAGATAGAGAGGGAGAGAGAGAGAGAAAGAGAGAATGAAACGAAAGTTAGTTTGAGAGAAAGATAGATGAAAAGAAACTGAAAGAGCAAATGCAGGAAATTGATATAGGATGAGAGAGGTCGGAAGTGTCAAGGACAGAGCTTTGGGCCACCAAGACACTGAGAAAACATCTATTCCCAAACTCAGCACCTTTGCCACAAAGAGAAAAAAAACTGAACTGAAACACACAAGTGTGAAACACTTGGAGTTCTCTTTTTATTCGTCGTATATTTTAGCCTTTTTCAGTTCCCTCCATTTTGTTTTCTCTGGTTTACAGAGAACCAATCGGAATTAAGAACAGAGATGAGACGCCCACACCTGACTATGTGGGTGTGCTCTCCTCCTCAGCATTCCATGCGGCCGAGCGTGATAAGCAGGTGACCTCTGTAAAGACTGCAATTGAACAGCCTTAGTTGGCGTTGATGGTGAACCCATGGTGTCATCCCTGAGGCCTGTTCAAGGTGTCTACCACACAGACTGACAGCTGAGCAGAAGACACTCAGGTGGTTATTCAGATTATCTATGTGTCAATATTGACTTACTGTTATATGTAAATGTGTATAGAATGTCAATGAAATCTCTACTACGTGTGCCGGGGGGGCGTGTTATTGATTTTGTTTTGGGATGATAAATTGACATTTAATGGCCTGTTTTTGAAGGGATGGTTGAACATGTCCCCTAAGCCTCAGAGCTAGGTCACATTTTGACATTACCACTAATGGTCACAATCAAAGTTTAGAAATCAGACACTAGGTCGGGGCTTATAGCTGCAACTTCAACCATTGAGGCACTGTTTTAATGTTTACACACTATAAGCCCACTTTGTGTAAGTCATTGTGTTTGGGGTAGTGGGGGGGGTGGGGGTTAATGTTAATGCTACAGGGTTTAGTCTGTGATGTCATGGCCAGCCTACACTCTGTCAGTCAGTGTCTGTAGATTTGCACATTTATACTGTTTTAGTCTTCTAAGCTAAACAGAGGTCCAACAATATGACAGTAAGCAAAGCCACCTAGAGCTGTAGTTCCCTGCTTGAATCAGTGAGACTGCAAATATTTAATCACTAAGCCCCAGTCCTTCAACTACAATAGCAGCAATATCACAGATGTACAGTAGAGTTTCTGAGCCTTTCATAGAACTAAAAAGCTTTTCAAAGCACTTTTCATTAAGGTTACATAAACGACCACGTGACAACAAAGCAATACCTATAGGAAAAAAAACATTGGTACATAGCAATTGCTATGTGATTAAATGGTATCAAGTGTTGCGGCATTGGTTATCACAAAAGTGTAAGAAGACAATTACCATGAGTGGAACTAATCATCAGTTCCTATGTAACTACGTTGTGTTCACCGCTATGTAACTTGGTAGGTAATGTAACCTTGATGTTGCTCCTATTTCTTTTCACAAAATAAACACTGCAAGCCATTCATTCAGACAAATCAGTCATAAAAGGTTATTACATTAAAAATCCTGTATATGAATTTAAATGGTTTGTTATATAGTTCAAGGTACTAACTCACATACTGATATACATAGGTCTTCAAATGGTTCTCATAGTCTAACCTCTCTACAAGTACAGTATGTGATAGTAGGACCATACATGGGGATCAAGAAATGTTGATGTTGAGTGTGACTTTCATTAAACAATCAGCAGTCTCCAGTGTGGTGTAAAAGAGTTTTGTTGTGTCGGTTTACTACTGCCATTCAGAAAGTGTTTTTGCATACACTTGTTTTGTGCTTTGAGTTAATGCTTTGTCAAACAGAAGACAAAGGTTTATAATGCTGACTGCAACCATGTTTCCTATGGGATGGATCGATCAAATTGTTTTGATGGTTTTGTGGTTTTGTCTTGTGGACAGAGAGGGGAGTTTGGTTACCTGTGGCTTCAGGAAATTAAGCTCGGCATAATAAAACACTTGTCTATGTTATCGGTGCTAGCAGATTTCACCTTAGCAGAACACACGTTCTCGAACAGGTCAACACTTGGGAGTGTAAATTCTAGATTCCTGTCTACCTTGGATTGCCATCCTAAAGACACTTCACCTTGTCACAGTTCTTACTCAGGTATCCATTGGAGGAGAGGGAAATGTGTGTGCGTGTGTGCACGTGTCTCAAATTTCTGCAGACTGCTGGGCCAAGTTAAGAATAGAAGCATGGTGACACAGATTAGCGCCCCCTCTTCCCTTCTCTCTCTATCACTCTCTCACTAGTTGGTCCCTTTCTGATAGCCTGGGACGCTATATTTAGACACTGACCTGCTCTCCCTGTCTCGACGGACATGGGGGGGAGAGTTGTTTTATCAGCATATTATCGACAACATTTGCTTGTTATTCTTACAGGAATGTTCCTTTTTCATGTACCATTAGATATGGTATTGGTGTATTGATTTTTGTTGTTGTTGAACTGTACTAACTGGTGTTCCTGACCTGTAAACAGCACTCTTGAGGTCATTTGGGGTTATATTACACCTGTGCATCACAAGGCGTACAGGAAAGTCCTTCAGGAGACCCTAAAGGTCACATCTAATCCTTGAATGGAGGGGGATCTCCTGGATCAGTTACACTGGATGGGTCTGTGTTGGCCTGCATGGGTATGTGCTATGTGCGTCATTTGTGTGCTTCATGCATGAAGTCATGTTCAGTGTGTGTTTACTGTCTCCCGTGTGTGTGTGTGTGTGTGTGTGTGTGTGTGTCCACGTGCATTGAACCAGTGCCATATAGACACTTGATCACTGTTTGTTCCTCTGGTCCAGGAAATCTGGATGGGATCTGTGAGAGGTTATTTAAGGCTGGCTGTGAATCCCCTCTCTATCTGCCCAGCATACCCTGAAGTCTCTCCCATACATCCCACCAAAGATCCACAGCCCTGGCCCTTTCACACGGTTCCAGTCTTCCTGCCTCTGTGGCTCTGGCTTGGGTGGATTTCTTGACGTAGTCTCCCTGACACCTGACAAAGGGCAAACGTGAGAAAGGAGGTGAGTGGTGAGGCTCACAGCTTTCCGAGGAGGATGACATTTTCTTGTGACAGGGATCCTCTGCCTTTAGAACAGCATTGCTACAAAACCAACTGAAAGTAAAATGAATTGTTTTCTGGCCAATTTTCCAATGATTCTTCTTGTAGCTCTGAGATAGTTCATTGAATATGTATCAGAATCTTATGTTAATGTAAGGATAAGTAATACTTATTATCTTATCCTTAGAAATAATCAATACAGGGGCCAATATATATTACCCTAGAATAAATAGTTTTCCTGAGAAAGGGCATTGCAAGGCAGTTTGATCATAATGACTATTGACTTTCCAGAAAACCTGGGGGACAGAGCCAAGTTCAGTCTCAGCCAAAGCAAACACAGTGACAAAAAAATAGGCTTACAAAGCAAGTTTGTTGCAGTCTAAAGAGTTCAACTTAAGGAAACGGATATACAACTGAACTTTCATTTCTTTCCATTGTATATAGAGGTCAAGAGATGGTTGCAATTCATATTCCCATGTTTCTCCACGCTACATTTTATATCTCCTGTCACTTTTTCTGATGATCAATATAACTGTAGTATGCATTGTACTTGCTCACCCTGAAGTTATGTGCAAGGACTGGTGACTTGTTGAAACTCCAAATCACACATAATAATTCCCTGAGTAGATAACAGTCACTTAGCTGAAACTGGATATATTTCATACAAATTATCTTTAGTCGGAAACCGAAAGAGAGGATATAATTCTCTGACTTTACTGTGCTTAAGCAAACAGCTACAGTAGCAGATGCTTTTCACTGGTTAAACAACTCAGTGCCCCTCACAGCTGAAGATGTTTATGGCATTTTAAAGTGCCTCAATTGTCACAGTGGGTACCTATCTACTATAATGGCTGACATAAGCAAATCAGCAACGGCTGTGCTCTATAGGCTTCTAGGCAAGAGTCCAGCCACAGAGTGATTCAGGGCCTTCCCCTTTGTAAATATTCAGTGAGAGACAAACATGGGCGCCGCATCAGGTACACTTTACAAAAATCTGTGTTAGATAGCCATGGTGGGGGAGTGTAAAATGAGTTATACTGGATGACTGCTTTAAGGTTATCCTGTAACACGTGAAAAATGTGTGAGTGAAAAATATGCCACTGGGAAATCTCTGGTTAAATTGCTTCAGGTTGTCACTATTACGTTCTGCAGTAAAAAATAAATAAAAGAGAATGTGCAATTTCTTACGACCCATGCAAGTTCTGGGAAAGTGCCTTTCGTACAAGGATATTTTTCATTTTCATCCTATACAAACAATATACAGTAAATTAACACAGCTCAAACCAGCTCTGTTGTTAGAAAGGCCTCAGAAAAATTTAGTTTATTTTGTCAAGATACTCACCAAAATGAACATAACAGACCTACTGTTAGCAGTATCAGAATACAGGAGTTTAGTTTTAAAGTAAGAGGAAGTTAGATCATTCCATACATATCAGATAATATATATTCCTAAAACTGTTTTGACACTCCTTGACAAGATCTTTTCACATTGAGATGGAAACTTGAATGAGAGAGAGATCCCTCATTCAAGGTGAAAGCCAAACAGACATTCCAAGCATCTTACGGTGCTTGTTTTGGTTTTGTTTTAATTTCCTCAAAAAGTCCAAAGAAAGCTGGTATAATCTGAAACAGACCAACATATGCTGGATTGCGAAAATAGGTCATCCTATTGCAACATTGATACATCGATGATGATGATTATATCAGGGCCACATTTTAATATTAGACAAATACATAGCATATTAATTTTTTACAATACAAATTGTACGTTTAAATTCACTTTATATTGGCCAACATTACGTCAAAGAACATATTGATAGTTCAAAGTAACATCGGAGTATAATTCAAAGTAACATGCGATGAAAAGTGGCACCTGTAGCATTGTTGCAAAATGTGACCAATTAAACGGATGTTTTTTTATATGTGTACAAAAACTTTTGAATCATTGAGTCGCACACCAGTCAGCCGTCTCCCTTCCTCCCATTCTGAGTAACTCCATGTGAACTTGATAAGGCACGAGGAGAAACTGGGTCTGTCGACGTCAGCTTCATCTGATTCAGAGCAACATGGCGGAGGTGAGCGGGCTGAGGAATCGGAATCATTTTGAAACAAACTGCAAAAGCCGCGTATTTGACAAAGGTAACTTTCTAAACAGTTCAAGGGGGGTTGTTGGAACGTGAACAAATGTATGTCAGGGGCTCAACTCATAAACAAATATAGTTACTCTGGAGTTTAACTATTTGGCTAAGTAGCTAGCTGTGTTTTCAGATGTATGTTTCTGAGATCGCGCCAGTGAAAGGTGTACTGCATTGCTAAACCTACTTAGTGCTTGTCAACACAGTAGCCAACGAGTTGATCCTATCCGTTCTGTGGCTGCTACGGACTGGCTGTCAATAACACATGTATCTTTCTGTCACGTTGGACCGCTTGTCTTCCTTCCCCTTCATGTGGCTTGTATTGAGTTTTGTTTTAAGTTGGTGTTTCTGGCATTGTTTCTGACATGTGCTCGCAAACATGAATCTTAGAAAACACCTAAATAACCGCTTGCTCTTTACCCTACTCAACAACGAGCAAGTCCGCGTCGTCTAAACCGGCTAATGTTTAGGATATTTTAAGCGGGCTATTCTTAGTTTCTTGCTGATTTGCTGATCTTTTTATCTAGGTATTCGATAAACCAGCTAACTTTGCATTTGGCAGCGATGTTTTGCATATGAAACAGCGAATGCCTTCTCATTCTTCGCAGTTTACCATTGTTGATATACCCCGGCGAGACAAGCAACAACACCTGTTTGTTTTCGTGTCTCGTTGTGTAAGGTGCTGCTTGACTTGCCATAAACGTTGATGAAACGCGAGATATGTTTACATACTGTCATCTTACAGAGGGTGGTAAAATACTTATCTAGGGTGCACCTCACGTGCTTCTGCCTGCACAGCCAGCAGTAACTTCACTTGGGCCTTTTCTCTAACAGCCCGACTTGCATATGTGGTACACGGCCCCAAATATCATGTGTATGCCCTGGCAGTCAACATAGACAGTTTGTGTAATACTAATTCCAAGTGCAAAACAAATTGTCAATATTTCAAAGAGTTCCATTTTTGTCTTTGTGGATATAGAGAATATGAGAGAATAGGAAACTCATTTCATTAGATCACAAGGACCCTTATCATAATGACCCTTGTATGAACATGGTGAAGCACAGCTGGGATTATGTGGCAACACTCTCGCTGGGCCGACTGCACCGCACTTTGGCCTTGGTGAGCTTGCTGGCTGCTGTTGAACGTTTACCCTGCTTGACACCAGTCCAGATGGGCCCAGTCTCCTGGGTCTGAAGATATGTCTTTATCTCATGTCTTATTCATCTGCTGCACCTACCATATTATTTAAAGATGAAACATAGTCGTTGTCCCCCACCGCTGTCCAACTGGGCAGGGATGAAGAAAACCGCTTAGGAGGACTAGAATGCAAGCCCTTGAGCTGGCAACACAGGAAGTGTGGGGTAGACGACTGGATGGGGGATTTCTGTCCATAAAATGACCCTTAATCGAAGGAAAGTTATCCATATTTAGACAGCGTGCTGCGCCAAGTAGAGCAGGGTCTTATCAAGGTTTCTCTGATGTGGTGCAGGACAGAGTTTGTGGAGCCTGGAGCTATTATGAGCCAGAGAGCTGTGATAGAGAGGAGCTGTACCTTCGTCACAGCCATCAGACCCCGACCTGTGCTGCGATGCGGATTACACCCAGGACGATTGGACTGGCCATTAGAAAGATAAGGAAAGAGCTATGATAACACAGCTAATTTTGGAACCGTCGGCTCTGAGATTCTGTCAAGGTGGAGACTTGGTGGATGAGTGTGTATTTAAATATTAGTTTGTTGTAGAATCCAATTTAAGGACTAGGGCTTTTCATCTTTCTCTCTCTGACACACACACTTTCTCACTCTCCCTCACAAAGAAATTACGTATACCTGCAGCCAATCCATGAAAAAATCTCTCTTGTCTTCTCTATAGAGCTAGTTGTTTAATCTTATAAAGCAAAGCTTCTTAGATTACCCGTCTTCTATGTCCTAGAATGGTGCTTCAAATACAGACACGGCTATGTAGAGCTAAGGGTGGAGTGGTCTAGTTTAACTCGGGCTAAAAACAAACAGCCAGTCGATGACACAGATGTCCAACTTAGTATCAGTTACAGCTCTAAAGCAGTAGCCTACATGGAATACAATGGAAGCACTGCTGCCAGTCTGCTAGCATCAGGTGTAACTGTACATTGAGATGGTGTTTTTTGTAGTCTACATGGTTTCAATGTGCCCCAGGCTGATTGGCTAAGGTGCATATCTAATATTCCAAATATTGAATGTGTTTTAGCGAAGTGTTGTTTTTCCATAGAGGTCGAGGGAAGTGTGTGTGTGTGTGTGTCAGTGTCAGCAGGGCCCCTCAGCTGGCTGTGAAGGCAGACCTTAGTGGGAGGCTGGGTGGAGTACTGTCATGTTCTCTCCTACCTTCTGTTCCCTCTCTGTTTCTGGCATCCGCCACCAAACGCTGTTGTTTACCATAGCATAGGACCACATCACAGTGCTACCAACCCATCATACCCAGCCTTTAATAACCCCAAACCACAAGCAGCCCTGGCCGATGGCTGGGTTTGTGTCCAGCACAGGTGGGCTTTTTGATAAATGTTCAAATTCTCAGTGTCATTTGGCACGATTAAAAGTGCATTTGGCACAGAGTGAAGTGTCAGTGCAGAGAGAGAACCCGTCCATGATGGGATCCTTCATATGAAGCGTGGTTGAAGACTCAAGGTTTTGTCAACAGTGTGGGCCAAGAAAACTGTAAAGGTGTTGTGATAAGCAAGGACTTTACCTTCATCTTGATACAGAAAAGTAGGCTGGTTTCTGTCAGGTGAATGACGCATTTGTCTCATGCCACCTCTAACAGTGATCTAATTGAGTGAATAACCAAGCCTAGAGTAGATACCTGTCCTACCTGTTCTGTTTGATGTCAGGATAACTGGGGCTGGATGAGCTGTTTCCTGTCAATGGGAGTGCCTTTAATTCGAATACAGAATGATTCCAACGACAAGATTAGGACATATTCTTCTTCTTCCAAGCTGAAGTAACGTCCTTTCAGTTAGGCCTACTTACAAAGTAGAAACCACAATAAGATTTTTGAAATTCTTCCAATCTGGGCTTTTGTGTAATGTTCACATTGTTTTAGATTTTAGAGCCTTGCCTGATTATCTGATTACAATCGTTCAGTGTGTGCTGTACACAACCAGTCCAACTGTGACCCATTATGTCTTAGTTCATTTGTCAAAATCCTAGCTCCATTTTCCTCTGTCCTTCATACACTATCTATTGCCCAATAATGGGACTGGCTGTTAGAATTCAGCTCCACGACTGGATGGCTTGCCTGTGTATTATTCTATAAATCATCTGAATCATTCAACGGTGGGGGAATTGTGACACCTAATTGTTTTATCATATGATGTTGGATTTCCTTTCTGCTCTGCCCCCCTCCCCTCCTCAGCCATAGGCTGGTCTGACAGCTGTCTCCTCTCTCCCCTAGGTGTGAGTGGGGTAGAGGATGTCCCAATGATGCACCCAGACAATAAGCCTCCCCTGGCCGTGCCTGAGGATGCCAGGGAGGAGGAGACCGATGAACCCCAGGATCTGTACTCGGATCCAGGCTTAGACACTGACCGGCCTTCCCCGGAGGAACCAGAGCCTGTGGTCGAGGAGGAGGAGGAGAAAGCCCGGCCCATCCAGATAGTTCTGGCCCACGAGGACGACCACAACTTTGAGCTGGATGTTGTAGCGCTGGAGAAGCTGCTTCTGCAAGACGAGATCAAGGATCTGAACGTGGTGGTGGTGTCTGTAGCCGGAGCCTTCCGGAAGGGCAAGTCCTTCCTGCTGGACTTCATGCTGCGCTACATGCACAACCAGGTGAGGTACACGCCCCAGTACTGACAGCGCTGGGCTGGGCAAGACGACCAGTTCTGTGGTGTACATATGCCCCAGAAAGGCATGCAATACCATGCACAGCTTTTCTAACCGCTCTCCTATTATTTCCAATGCAAACACATTGCCAGAGTGATACTGTGTGTCAGAACCAGGTGAGCAAACCTAAGGAGGTTTCCTACTTCAATCTGTGAGCCAGATTTTTAGTACATCCAGCTCCCTGAACCAAAGATCAGTTGTTCACACGCAAATGAGTACAAAAGACACGGTGGTCCAACACGGATCCTAGTTGTTCTCCCACAGTCCTCTGGGATGAGTTGAGAAGTGTTTAGTTCCTCCTCGCCTCATCTCAGTCCTTCCTGAAGGTGTATTCCATTCCTAGATTCCCTTTGTCGCGCTAATTAGCCCTTCCCCAAGTTGTACCCCAGAAGAGTTGTTTTTTTTGTCTCATCACCATTTAATTAGAATGAGGTGATGCCTTTTCTGGGGTTTTCTGGGACGGGAGTTCCCCCAGGGCGGATGTGGGCGCCAACGTGGCTGTGTCTGAAACGAGGCTCTACGAGCCAGAGTGGTGCGTTTCTGGCCATGTGGCTCGTCTTTTCAGAAGTGCATGCTCGTCTGTGACCTCACGTTAATGTCTCTATTTAAACCAAAATTGTGGCTAAACCAACAATTTGTCGAGGCTTATTGTTTCATGATGGTGGTGGCAGTAGTCTGACAGATGGTGGACTGACCAGTCCCTCATCCACAGTCCTGCTGCAGCATCAGCTGGTTAGACAGGAACAGACCGGATCGTCTTTCACACAGCTGCCACATGTCACCGTACCGTGGGTCAAGAAGGGAGTGTTTCTGTGGCAACCAAGTGTCGCCCCGGACGACTAACGGTTTCCCTGCCTGGCTCGGGATGAGCTGCAGCAAAGTGAAACCTGATTAGAAACCACAAGGTCACTGTCGAGTGTGTGGGTCTGTGTCCCTGTGTTCTTCTGAGGGCCTGTTGGTGCGTGTGTCTGTGTCCCTGTGTTCTTCTGAGGGCCTGTTGGTGCGTGTGTCTGTGTCCCTGTGTTCTTCTGACAAGGTGACAGTGCCAGGGCAGAGAGGCAGTGATTGCCGCGATTGTGTGTGTGTACTTTATCTCCTCCAGGGTCAGCTTTGAGAATTACTTTGTGCCCTCATGTTGTATCAGTAGCACACACTGTAGTAGCACTCTGTGACACCGCCAGCATGGCTAGCAGCACCCCAGACACAGCCAGCATCCACACATCTCTCTCCATTTCCAGCAGGTCCTTCACAGGTCTGTTTTTGTATCCTGTTGAATCCATGTACACTATCTTGAGGTGCTAGTTTAACCTTTTATATTCAACTCACAGCCACAGAGATGAGAGGAATAGAGTTATGGCATAGCTGTGCTCTGAGGCAAGTGATACTTCTATTAGATCTGTCCATTTAAACCCCTCCTTAAGCTACTCTCTCTGATTTAACACATCTACAAATATTATTAAAGTAGTAATAATATAATAATAGTTCTGTGATTTAGCAGCCAGTTTCCCAGACATGTATTAAGCCTAAACAAAGAGAGAAATGAAGATCTTTATTGGAAAAAGTTTTCTTCTAGGATTAGGCTTAATTCATGTCTGGGAAACCGAGCCTATATGTGACTTGCAGCCATGATTATCTTAAACATTTTACCTTGACATAACCCTCTGGAATGCTGCCAAGGCACCCCCCCCCCCCCCCCCCCCCCCCCCCACACACACACACACACACACACACCAGACCCTAAGCTAGTTGTGTGAGCACACAGCCATTGATGCTTTCAGCTATGAATTGCATGCTTGTAGCCCAGGGCCCCTTTGTCTTGATAGATTACTTTGGCATTCATACAACCCTGTTCTGTTATCCTTGACCTATCTTGTACAAATGGCCTAGTCAGCACTAGTGTAATAAACATCTAATGCCAATTTGGCTTTACTTCTGAATTAGTAGTCAGGTCTGTATATGGTGTCACAGCGCCCCCCAGTTGCCAACTAATGTAAATGCATGTCAGTAGAAAATGCGGCAAATCTACACGTACTGTCTACGTCTCTCATTTCTCCCCCCCCCCCCCCCCCCCCTCTCTCTGCCTCTCTCTGCACCTCTCACTTCCTCCCTGTGGTGCCAGCAGCACTTGGACCAGTGGATGGGGGGGGATGATGAGCCCCTGACAGGCTTCAGCTGGAGGGGGGGCTGTGAGAGGGAGACCACCGGCATCCAGGTCTGGAGCGAAGTGTTTGTGGTGCCCAAGCCAGACGGCAGCAAGGTGACACACGCACACACATCTGTCCACGCATCCTATTATACAAACACACACCACCAGCAGAAACGTCATGTGTTCACATGCATACACAGCATTCTATACAAAGGCCAGCAGCAGATTCCAACCTGCTCTGCTCTGTTGGCAGGTTGCAGTTCTACTAGCCGACACCCAGGGGGCGTTTGACAGCCAGTCAACCATCAAGGACTGTGCGACTGTGTTTGCTCTCAGCACCATGACCAGCTCAGTACAGGTGTGTGCGTATGAAAGATGGAGAGACAAATTGTTGTACTGCAAAAAATGACTATAAACCCAAGTTTGTGAGGTGATTGAGGTGATGATGATTGCTTCCAAATGTCAGTAGCTGTTTCATCTTTCTATGTGGTTGCAGGTATATAACCTGTCTCATAACATACAAGAGGATGACCTGCAGCACCTCCAGGTAAACACTGAATAGCTCCAATTATGGATGGCTCCTTCTGAGAACTGTTGGTGACTTCAGGACTGAACTCTCTCGCTCTCCCTCTGCTCTCTGTCTCTTTTATCTCTCTTCGTCTCTCCTCCTGCACTCTCTTTCTCTCTGTCTCTTTCTCTCTCTTCATAGCTCTTCACAGAATATGGACGTCTGGCTATGGAGGAGATCTACCTGAAACCCTTCCAGGTAACACACCCAGTCTGGAGATGGACCGTGCATCTGGGAAAACCTGTCATGGAAGCACTCAGAATCGGATCTTGTTCTTAACTCAGTGGTCGTTGTCGTTGTAGTCTCTGATGTTCCTGATCCGGGACTGGTGCTACCCCTACGAACACAACTATGGCCTGCAGGGGGGGAACCACTTCCTGGAGAGGAGACTGCAGGTGGGTGGAGTCTGGTCCATACACCAGCATCTGGAATAGAGCACTCAGACAGAGAGATTTTTAAAACCTCTACTTAAATCAATTAAAATAAGAAAGACTGTGAGCAAATAGTGTGTGTGTGTGTGTGTGTGCACTCCCAGGTGAAGCAGAACCAGCACGAGGAGCTGCAGAACGTCAGGAAGCACATCCACTCCTGCTTCAGCAACATCGGCTGCTTCCTGCTCCCCCACCCGGGCCTCAGGGTGGCCACCAACCCGAACTTCGACGGCAGGCTCAAAGGTCAGCGCTCCCCCATCTACTCCACGAGGAGGATCACATCCAGCATCACACACTAACAAAGCACTGAAGAATACACATTTGGAGACACAGTTTTGATGATGATGATGATGATGATGATGTCGTTGATTGTCTCAGATATTGACCCGGACTTCAAGCAGGAGCTGGCCGACCTGGTGCCCCTGCTGCTGGCCCCTGAGAGGCTGGTGGAGAAGGAGATCGGAGGGGTTAAGGTCACCTGCAGAGACCTGGTGGAGTACTTCAAGGTCAGGCTTGTCCCCACCCCTCGCTCTGCTGCGATGGCAGCTCCCACTGCAGATACATTTACATTTAGCCATTTAGCAGACGCTCTTATCCAGAGCGACTTACAGTAAGTACAGTAAGTACAGGGACATTCCCCCCGAGGCAAGTAGGGTGAAGTGCCTTGCCCAAGGACACAACGTCATTTGGCACAGCCGGGAATCAAACTGGCAACCCTCTGATTACCAGCCCGACTCCACCTGACTCCTGCAGTTAGGAGAGCACCTGTCGAGGGCCCCACTCACCACAGCATCACTCCTCTCTGAGGGAGCCATTCAGAACAACACATCACTGTTTGCTTGTTCAAAGATCAATTGTGATGGTGGATGCATGTTGGGAGTGTTCTAACTGGGCGTCTGAACTGATCTCTCCAGGCCTACATCAAGATCTACCAAGGGGAGGAGCTCCCCCATCCCAAGTCCATGCTGCAGGTCCGTACTGCTCTTGCATGGTTCTTTATTTTCCATCTGATCCGATCCCTCCATTTCTCAGTCTAACCAGCCCATTCCCTCACGCTCCTCCGTTACCTAGGCAACAGCAGAAGCCAACAACCTGACGGCAGTGGCCGGAGCCAAAGACTCGTACAACAGGAACATGGAAATGGTGGGTCGGGAGCACATACACACACACATACACACACATCACTAGTCTCTTAATGATGATCACATACTCTGAGAAACCATAAAAAAAAATTAAAAAATTGTTTCCATGTGAGGCCAATTTTTACAGTGGGATTTGGAAACAAGGCCTATGTATTATACTCAGTCTCCATAAACCATACATTTATCTGCAGCCTTAAAGAACCTTCCGAAGCGCTCATGTTGTAGTGTTCCCCCCCCCCCCCCCCCCGTGTCAGGTCTGCGGAGGGGACAAGCCCTACATCGCCCCTGCCGACCTGGAGCGTTGCCACGACGACTTCAGGGAATGCTCCGTGCGCCAGTTCCGGGCCGTCAAGAAGATGGGCGGCGAGGACTTCTGCCTGCGCTACCAGCAACAGCTGGAGGGCGAGTTGGACGAGGTCTACGCCAACTTCACCAAGCACAACGACGGCAAGAACATCTTCTACGCCGCGCGCACGCCCGCCATGCTCTTCGCGGTCATGTTGGTCACCTACGTGGTGTCCGGGGTGACGGGCTTCGTGGGGCTCAGCACCCTGGCGGCGCTGGCTAACTTGGTGATGGGGTTGGCTCTCATGGCGCTGTCCACCTGGGCCTACGTCAAGTATTCCGGAGAGTTCCGGGAGCTGGGGACCCTCATCGACCTGGTGGCTGAGACCCTCTGGGAACAGGTGGGTGTGAGGGGCAGGGAGGGCTGTCTGTGGACCTTTGTGTGGTGTGTCATTTGTGATGCTCTTTGTTTGCATTGTTTGATCATAGATCGTTAATTATGAAAAGCTCATTAAGGAATCTTGCTCATTTTGTAGAATGAGTCGTTTTTTAGGCTGTGGAGCTCCATGATTCTGTCTGTTGTGTCTGCCAATATTCCTTTGGATTTCCATGTCCCTGCTCCGGACTACAGATCATCACATCACCCCAATCCCCCAACCCTCTTCAATCGTATTTCAAACCCTTTATCTTCCAATGATCTTCTTTCTTTCATCCTTTCCTTTTACACCGCCACCCAATCCACTTGTTTTTTTGTTCCTCTCTGCTATCGGATCACTCAATCAGACGGTGTTCTATGTAATCTCTCTCTCCTAATCCGAATCCTCCCTCCTTCCTCTCTCTGCCTATCAGAGGACACCCAGAAAGGTGAGAGGCGTGGCCGCTCGGTCAGTCATACCTCTTGCCTGTCTGTGAAGCTCTTACCCAATCAACTGTCTGGTCTATCTCTGGTTGTCTCTCTCTAACACCCTAACCCCCCCCGTGTCTCCAGGTGTTGTGGGAGCTTTTTGAGTCTGCAAAGCGTCAAGTCGCTTGGAGCTCTTTCCTCCCAGCAGCCCCAGAAGCAGGACGAGCCCAGAGATCCAGACTGTCCTCCTTAGCTTCCTCCAGCCAGCACGACAAGACTACCTAGCATCTCTCTGGCTACGCTAGACTAAACTAAGCAAAGATATATTCTAGCTGCTATGCTGCCTTTGGCCTTCCGCTCCGCTCTGGTCCTTCTGTCTCGATGCAGGGGGCCGGAGTGGCTGGACTTGCCCGCTCCACCCTGCCCATGTCTGGGGCTCAACCCTGCCCATGTCTGGGGCTCAACCCTGCCCATGTCTGGGGCTCAACCCTGCCCATGTCTGGGGCTCAACCCTGCCCATGTCTGGGGCTCAACCCTGCCCATGTCTGGGGCTCAACCCTGCCCATGTCTGGGGACTCAGGTTGGAACCCCTCCATCCCCTGAATGTTAGCCCAGCACGTCCACTCGCACAAGAGAGGCTCTGTTTTTTTTGTTTTTTTGATGATGATGATTGATGTTATGTATATCAGTTGCCATTATTTTCTTGTCGTTTTTTTTGTGGAGGTGATGTATGTGTTTGTGGTCTGCATGTTGGATGGTTTCTCTCCTTTTACTTCTTCTCACCCATTTCTTTTTTCCTCTTTAGTTTTTCCACGTCGTCACATGACCACCACGGTGAATTGAACAAGTCTTTTAATCACACCACTCTCTTCTCTCTCTCACCCCCCCCCCCCCTCTCTCCACGTGTCTGGTCTTCCTGTTCTCTGTCACTCTACAAATTATCCTTATCTTTTCCCTCTTTCCTGTCCTCTGGCCTGTGTACTCCTCTCTCTCTCCTCCCTCTCGTGTCTCCAGGTGTTGAAGCCCCTGAGTGAACACTATATGGAGGACAACGTGAGGCAGACTGTGGTGAACTCTCTCAAAGCCAGCCTGACAGAGCAGGCTCCGCAGCGCGCCAAGTTAAAGTCCCGCTGATTCTCTCCCCCATCCCCCTCACTCACTCGCCCAATCACTCAGTGTGCTAAGTCCAAGAGCTGTGGAACTGTTCAAAACCAAAGTTGAGTCCCCGTCCCCCCCAATCCCTTTGGCCCTCTCTGTCTGCTGTAGTACTGCGAAGACTGCTGGCTGCTCTGCTCCACATCGCCCCCCAGTGGCTGAAAGGATGATCAGCAAGCAATGAAAGGGGAAGTCATTATCTGCAGCTCTGGTCTGCTGTCTCATTCTCTCTGTCTCTGTCTCTGTATTTGGCCTTTACCAAAATCTGCCCTACTTATACTCTTGAATGTGCCATGTTGTTTAAGCACCTGCAAATGCTAGCCATCGCGTACGTGCACACACACCCACACACGCACAACCTTCTGTCAGGATCGTAAGTGATATGAAATGGAACGTCAGGGATTCAGGACAAATCAGCGTCTGTCACATCGAGTTAAGAGCAAATTGCACTTATTTGGGTGTCAGCAGTACTTCAGGGATTAAAAACGGCTGTTTAATAGTTGTGACAATGGATGCAAACCGAATCTGTCGGCATGTGTACTGTACCCAAGTTAACCTGTTCTGAAACAGCCCCCTTGCCACCCTACCTAGAATAGATCTGAGAAGAGCCTAAAGCAAGATAGTTTACCTTCAGATGGACTGGGAGGAATGTCCTGCACCATATCATGCCTTCTGCTGGATCCAATTGAGTCTCTTGTCCAGAGGAACTAGGGCCTGTTTCTGAACGGGCCATCTGAGTCGATGCTCTCTCTCTCTCATTCTGTCTATTGAAAAGAGATGAACCGTAGAAAACAAACTTGTGGTCTGTAATTGTTTAGGATTCTGTTTTTGTTGTTGACAACTGATCCTGCATCTTAGCTGTAGTGTACCTACCAGTATTCCCCCTCTGCTCCCTGTTGATAGCTGGAGTACGTAGCGTAGAACGAGCCAGGCTCCAGGGCTCAGCTTCTGGAACAGGGGAATGGTCTTCTGACCCTTTCACTCATTTGCTTTTTCTTTAAAACCCACAATTTTGAAGTGGTAGAGACCAGAGATTACAATGCTTCTTTTTTTGAATCTTCACTAATGGTAATATCATGTAAGAGTACACTGTAGAATCAGTTCCATCCACAACTGTCTTTGCCTTGAAAGAGCCAGTCTGTACAGTCTCATTTTATATGTATATCACAAATAAGGCATGTATGTGACATATTTAATACAATTTGTATACATTTTATAGTGAAATTGTTGACCTGACTTGAATTCATTTTTTTTTTTTGACCAGCTAGAATTAGGGTTTGGTTTGTTATAGGATTGTTCCCAAATAAGGATTAGTTCTAGTCTGTTATGGTTAAAACAATTCAAGATTTGTAGCCCTTGTATTCCACCTTTTGGACAACAAAGCTTTTCTGGAATGTGATCTATGGGTTGAGATGTTTTGTCTGTCTGATTTTAAATCCATTTCCTGTAATTTATTTTTCAATAAAGAACTTTTGAGCTTATTGAATAAAAATGAAAATATTCACGTGACAAACTTTGCCACTGTTAAATGGATTGTGTAAAAAAAAAAATCTTTAATTAGTTAAAATAATTTAAATCAAAATTTGTCACAATAGTACCAAACTTGATCAGACTGTTTGAGCACTTGATCAGACTGTTTTGAACTGACTCTAGAGCTCTGCTTTGTAGGCTACGACTCAATACTTTTGTGATACTTTGTAATAACTTTCTGCGGCCAGCGTTTCTGGAAATGAACGAGGGTAACACCTTTTCACACCAGTCTAAATGAAATTAGGGACCTGCAGTTAAGAATACAGAGAGGAGTAAAAAATACACAAGGGTTTATTTTTTATGACAAACTCGGGTTGTAAAGGCAATGAATTGCATATTTGATAAAAAAAAAGGTATTTTCATGCCGCATTCCAATTCAACACAAAAAACTACTATGCCAGTTAGGCACATCACATTTAAATAATTTGAAAATACAACCTGACAAAGATCCACCATGTTATAACTAGTTTAAAATACAAAATAGTTTTGATGGTAAACGGTTCATAACACTGTTCAGAAAACTAATGTATCTATCTATACAGTAGCTGCATGTGGTCTTTTGTGCTTTTAACTGCAATTTTTATAAAAGTTATATGTCAATAAGACAGCTATACCGTGAATATACACACAAATATTGGCATAGTCTTGGAACATTTGACCTTTAAAAAGGCATTTCTAAACTATAACGTTTGTACAATTCAATTAACATCACATAACTACATTAATAGTTGGATAGTCTGACTTAGGTCACTCACAACACAAACACAGAGTTTTGAAAATGTGAGGTGTACTTGATTTAGCTTCCATGATGGCAATGGGTAAATATATTGGGAAATCATTTGGCATCTCAGTTTTGTATTGAACCTGGGGCGGACTATACCCAATACAATTTGACCAGTTTAAACTGTGAAAAGTTCATTCGAAACATTGGACAAGATTTAAGGTTTTCCTTTTCCTCAGCTGTTTTAGAGAAAAGTGACTGAGATTGAAGCCCCTTCCACCTCAGTGCATATTCAGTCCTCCCTTGAGGACGTGATGAATGTCGAAACAGAACATAAGTCAGTACCACAGATCACAGCTGGAAGAAATTTCAGTTGCATTCTTTTAGAAACAGAAATATCTTCATCAGCTACTTGAGAGGTTGTAAACCACAGATTCTTAAGACTCCAGGAGGTTTTGAGTCTGTAGTGTTCAGTACACGGTGAACAGCGAACTGTTGTCTGACACAAACACGAGTTTGCATAAAGCAATGGATCTTATTCTTCTTCCCCCTCAAAACCCCCTCTCTTCCAGTCCGGGTTGAGGGGTGGAATCAACATGTCCTGAGGTTGGGGGTCCTCAGGGTTTCAGATCATGATCCTAAACGCGAAGGAGAGGGCGGCTCCCAGAGCCAGACCCAGGGACAGGAAGAAGGCCATGATGGCTCCTGCCGTCTCTGACTCATGCTGCGCCACTTTCCTGTAAAGAGACGGGGGGGAGAGAGAACCATGAGCATCACGCAACAGAGCTGAGAAGACATGGGAAGTTTCACTCAGGACAACGGTTTATGAATTCATCCTGATAAAACAAACATCTAGGTTTGAGATCCCAAAAATGTGCATCCTTCCCCCCCTCCTTCCCCTTTTCTCAGACATACTTGGGTCCGAAGCACATGCAGAGGCTGGCCAGGTATCCGTTGGAGAAGGAGAAGAGGATCATGAAGATGATGTACCAGGCATCGTGGGAGAAGAGCACAGGCAGGTAGCTCCTGGGCTGGACGTTACACAGCATGAAGAGAGGCACAAACACCAACCTGAGGCCTACCAAGGTAGGCAGCCACATGCTGTCCTTACCAGGCTGTGAAGGAGGGGAAGGGAGGTCAGTATATTGTAATAAAATTGTTGGTAAAAAAAATTATACACTCCCCAGTGTGGTTGCAATCAGGAAATCCAATATAAATCCTCCCTCAGTGGGACTATCCTCCCTCCCTCAACCTAATACATTATTTGCTTTGCATGCTTGAACTCATCCTCCATCATCCATCATCACACTTCTGGAGATTTGCCTGTATCGTACAGCAAACAAGAGAACCAGAACTTAGCTCTTCCTTGTTCCTTGTATTCCTGTAAGTCCGAGACAACATCGTAAAGTTGTCACAGTGTGATGGGTAAGACTAACAAGAGTCTGGGGTTTGCTCCAGTATCTAGGCTGATGCATAGAGATTCTATAGAACTGAAGTGATCAACAAAAGAGATCTTATGCCCACCCACTTTCCAGAAGGGAGCCAGCCCATTGGTTAGGGTTTTTTGCTATAGCCTGGCCTCATTAAAACCTCAGCTAACATAATTTCCATTAACTTTGTGGAGAAAAGGCCCCTGACCCTTTCAACTCACTCTCCAAACTCGGTTGCATAATAGACAACGCTGGCCTGTATTGTTACCACCAAGGCTTCTTGATGGCTGCCTTGAATCTAATTATTGTAACTGGACAATTGAATAGGATATGAGTACAGGAATGTGGGGGGATTGTATTAAGATAGGAATGTATAGACTAAACATTGCGTGTGTTTGTGTTTGCGTTGCGTTTGCATACAGGCATTTCAGTTCAGACTGAGAGGAGATATTCGCAGCTACCAAGGACAGCTAATGCAAGAGTTAACTTTGACTAGCATATAGAGGGGAAGTCCAGTCAAGGATTGAAGTTATTGATTAGAAACGAGTGTATGGGAGGACAACCAGATAATCAAGTGAAGCCACTTACTAAACTGAATTGGAGGGAAATTAAATCAGATGTAAAACGGTTGTCAGATGCTAACCAACCATTAGCATCTAATGTTAGCATCCTAGGAGCTTGGTCCGGACTATTCTAGGACATTCACAAAGAGCAAATGTGGGAAATCTAGAAGCCTCCACCCCCTCTTCCGCACCCCTCAAGCTACTTCCTCGCACCAGACGACGTTCCAATATAAACCCCCGGCTTGCACATCAAAAAGCCCTTGATGTTCCAACTATTGTTTTCCTTTTTTGTCATGTTCCACAGAACCGCTGGACCATCGAAGTTGAAGTCATGAGAAGTTACTGCGTTCAAATTCCCTGAAGATGCATCAGGGCATTGTTGAATGAGTGTGTCTGTGTCTCTTAACTCAATGATGAGATTGTGTAAATTGGAGAAGTATCTCCCGCAAAAAATATTTAGATACAGCGCATATTGGATGTGTGTTTAAGAACCAGGGTTAAGAGGTTTTACAAAGCTATTGCCATGAGAGTCTGAAGCCTATCCCAAATACTCTGTGGGTAAGTGGAGACTGAGGAGAAACAAATGTTTTCTGGTTCCAGGGGCTTGGCCGGGTGGATCGGTGTTGCAGGCGAGAACAGATGTTGTGGGACCCCAAGCCAACAAACTCTGGCTATATCCAGATCTACACTTAACTTTTGTGTCAGATCTAATTTGTTCTGACCAACATGGGAGTGTGTTGGAAGAAAGGAGGTAGGATAGGCTGGGAAACTTGGAGCTAAAGGGGAAGTTTTGCTGTATCAGTGGTGGTGGGAGGGGGGTGGATGAGTGGGTTGGAGGGGGGGTGGGGGGGTGGGGGGGTTGGTACTCAGGTGTGAGGGAGTCAGGTGGCTGAACAGTGCGGGAATCGGGCTAGTAATCTGAAGGTTGCCAGATCGATTCCCGGCCGTGCCAAATGACGTTGTGTCCTTGGGCAACGCACTTCACCCCTGCTGTAGACACTTCACCCTACTTGCCTCGGGGGGAATGTCCCTGTACTTACTGCAAGTCGCTCTGGATAAGAGCGTCTGCTAAATGACAAAATGTAAATGTAAAATGTACTCACCCACATACAGACACCAGTCAGGCTCCTCCCAGCCCAGTCCATCACATTGAAGAGCAGGAAACACGACACAGGGATGAAGTAGGTGTCTGGGAGAAGAAGACAACCTCAATGTCATGATCAGCAGCTGAAAAACAGTCCTTGTGCTACAGCATCCATCCTCTTTTGTGACGAGGAGGATTCCTCTGAAAGGCTGTTGAGGTATCACTGGTGTCATTATGTTGACCTCTCACCCCAGGCACCTCCGTCAGCCACGGTGGACTTGACCTCCACTGTGATGGCGGGGAACGTTCCGATGGTGACGGTGAAGACAAAGCACACAGACAGGGCCATCACCCACATCTGTAGGACAGAACACACACACACACATCCACACAGCAAAATCTGTCTTATTCCACCACAGGCATACAGACTGGTAATTGACAAGACATCTACAGCGGAGTGTGCATCTGTGACGGCTAGGCTAGCTCTGGGGGTAGCAGCGGGGTTAGACTGAGCGTAGGTAAAAAGACAGCGATGGAGGAGTCCTGTACCTGTTTGAAGATGCCAATTACAGAGGGTGTGGACTTGGTGTCTTCTTCAGTTAGACTGACCACTGGCCTCTTCTCCCCTGGGCTGTCTGAAAGAACAACACACACTGAAATAACACACATACAGTCAATCACACTTTCACTCACACAGAGGCAAGTACATTCATGGACTCCTAGGGCATTTTACATTGAGCATGGGAGGACCTCCATGTGTGGTTTGTGGTTTAAAGCCAGAGTGTCATTACAGACTGAAGGAGACACCAACAATCAACAACATTCCAGATCTAAAAGCTCAGTATTTACAACAACACATGTGACCCCACCCCCATGTAAACATGTCTCACAGAGACTAAACGGACAGTTCGACAGACAAAACAGGCGAGCAGGGATAGGAGCGATCCATCCACACCTGTGTTACCTTTCCGGAGCAGATCCATCTTGTTCTCCTCGTCGCCCGAGGGTCTGGAGCCGTTACACTCCAGGTGGTACTGGAAGAAGTCCATCTGGGGAAGGACGAAGTAGGATAGGATGGCCAGCAGGATCACCACACACGCTGTGATGAAGTACCCAAACGCACTGTCCTGTAGGGCAGAGCCACCTACACACACACACACACACACACAGAACAGTAGGCCATGAGGATTTGATTTCCCACTCCTGAGGGGAGAATTCAGGTGTAGGAAAATGTGGCCGGTTGGTTGGTTGGTTAGTTAGTCACTCACTAGCCAGGGCACAGATCATGGAGAAGGCAGCGAAGGTCCCGGCCAGACCCTGGCCACTCATGATGGGGGTGGTGTAGGAGGCTGGCAGCATGCCCGCCAGACCAAACAGACTGCCCTGCAGCACGGCACCAAACGCTGAGGGCAGAGAAACAGAGACACATGGTCAAACATCCATCATTCAACAGTGCATTGCAGAGGGGTTTTAAAACCACATGTTCCCTCTCCAAAGTTCCCCTTTCCAAAGGAAGCAGAAAAGTCAGGGAGAGGGAGAGTTGGAAAGTGGAAAGATCTTGCTTTGGGGGAAACACAGATTGTGGGTAAAAAAAGAAGAGGAGGATGTAGTCTCAACTGCACACAGAGATGGAACGGGATTCTAGAGAACAGTTACAACTTCCCAGAACAAACTTCAACGCAAGCAACAGGAAACATGACAGCGGAGCGTGTTGCGTAACTTGTTCTTCGTCTACACTGCCCTCCAATGAATAAACTGGTACAAGGAAAATAACTTGATGACCAACATCAAAGCCTTCCTTTTGGGTCCCGCCGTCCTGCCCTCTGAACAGAGCAGAGATGACTGTTCTTCACGGGGCTTCAGGGGGTCAGGCCCAAAACCACCAGGGGAGGGAACCTCACCCTGCTGCTGTACCCCTCTGCAAATAAGCCATCCCAGTCGGACAGATTAATAAGCAGCTTAGCGTCATGCAGGAGGAAAGACTGTGTGTGAGTGTGTGTCTGTGGTGCGCGTGTGTGAGACTGCATTCCTGCGTGTGTGTGCACTTCCCCCCCCCTTGCCTCACTCACAGTTGATGCAGATGATCTTGATCATGGTGAGGCAGAAGAAAGACAGGGGAGTCACGTCCACCTTGACCAGCACAGCGGTCATCAGGAACACCACCAGGATGACCGTCAGGCTGCCCGAGATCCGCAGCTTCTGAGGGATCCTGGGGAGAGGACACAAGTTCTGCCTTACAATAAGGAACTGGATCAGGTGGCGAGATCTGTAGTAGCCAATCTTCTAATATGTGCTATTTTTGTGTATTTTCTGTTTATTTGTGATGGTACAGAGGAACATGTGCTCAACGTGGATATGAGTTTATTGAATTAGGAAGTTTGCCTTTTGCTCTACTTTCAGACCTGTAAGACTGCTGTGGGAAATGGGTAAGATGCTAGTAGGTCAGACGAGGGAGGAGAGGGATTGAAAAAGAGGTGAGGGCCAGAGAGGAATGTGGGGAAGGGGATAAAGGAGGAGAGAGTTAGATGAATAGCATTCCTGGGTGTGTTTTTCCAGGAAAGCAGGAGCCCCTCTCTAGATCTCGCTAAATCCCGCTCAAATTAAAGCAAACATACTTCTGGCCAAAAGGGTTTACGTATACCCAACATATACTATGGTTCACATATACATCAATATACCATGGGGAGTGTGTGGTCCCCTCTGGGGTTGTGGAAGGGGCCAGTGGTCGGCTGTGTTCTCCTAGCCAACCTGGAGTAAAGACCATGTGTACATCAGTATGCGTCTTCACCTCTGGTGGATGAAGGAGTTGAGGCAGGTGAAGATGAGGAGGGGCACCATGGCACACAGCGTCATCACGTTATTGAACTTTGATTCCAGAACGTTCCGCGTGTCCACGCCTGGCACCGTCGAGTTGAGGGTCTGATTGGCCGTGTCCTCGCTCTGTGGGTCTTTCAGGCGGCTGGTGAAGTACTGGGGAGGGGGAGGTAGGGGGGACAGTCAGACTCTGTACCAACCTGACACCTAATGACTGTGTTTGTAATCTAGCACACCTTGGGTTGTCGCAATCAACTTGAATAATTATCACTTGGTTCAAGAAATACGGTTGAGAATGTAATTATTCATGGAGATTACATGCTCAGTCATCTCAGACCTCCAGAGGCCAGAGGGGTTCATGTTGGGATCTGACCCAGGAGGAGTCAGATTCCAACAGAGACACCTGGGGTTGACCTCACGACCAAACCTACTCTACCCCCAACTACCTCTGCTATCTGGTGTGCTGCTCCGGGGCAGTCTACGAGATTACAAATGTGATGTTACCACAGCAACACATCTGGTTAATGCCATGACTCACCCTGGGGGAATCTGGGTTAAACATGAGGAATAACTTAATGAGACAACCCTCTCAAAGTGGAACCAGTTAGTCACTCACAACAAGCCCTGATGTCACTGCTTTTTTGTCTTCTGCTAGTTTTCTACACAGGGTGACCAGTGGCTAAGAGGTTGTGAATGACAAGTCATGTTCCGCAGTAAATGTGCAAATGTATTTTTTAGTCGCAGACACGGTCAGTCATAGACAACAATGTGTCAGCTCCCGGCAACATCGTGGTAAGTTTGAGTGCACAAGCTGCAGCTCTATGACATAACGAGCAAGCACTTACAGTAGTTACCACTGCTGGCATATAGTAGCTTCCTCGAGCAAAACGTGCAGAAACAAGCACCAGGCTCTGTCAGTTTCTTGCATCAACTGCCAAAAGGCTCGCCATCTCTACCTCTTATCCACGCCCAGCGCCATTTATTTTTGAGTCATTGGTGGGTAAGACATCATCCCCCAGGCCTCATAAATTAGCACTCCATGCTTTCACCGATAACGCTAACGTGTTGTATGGATCTCATTCCCACCGTGTTGCCGGGACCCACCTGCTTTGCTTCTGATAGGCTTGTAACAGTAGTTATAGCTGCGTTCCTCTCATATGATTGGTAGGGGAAATCAATTGACTCGAAAATATTAAACCGCATGCAAGTTCCCCCCCAAAAAAATAATGGTTGCACGCCCGAGATCCGGCACAGTGCCGGAATACATTAATCCCTGTGTTTTCCATACAGTGTTCCCTCTTTATGTGGGATAGCCTTTGAGTCATTGTTTAGCATAACTAAACTGGAAAAGAATAGTTACCATGGTTGCAGTCATGAAGAAATTCCATGGCAGAAGGGTTCCCAAGCCCAGGATGAAGAAAATGATCCACACCGCATTATACCTGTGCACACACACACACAAAATGTGGGTACAGTACTCATTGTCCACATGTAGTAGTACATATGTCCGCATAACATGAAAAGACTGAGAAACTGAACATAGCCTACCGATCACGAGGAGCGTTAATGGCCGTCATGGTCCTTGATTACTCCAGGAGTCACCTAAAAGATGTGGGACTGTGTCTGAAGAGAGAAACACACAGGCTAAGTCTTGCAAAACATCCCTATTCAAAGAGAGCATGAGTCATTTGAAACTTGTTTAAAGTGAATTTTGCGTGTTGAGCAAAAAGTCGACAACACTAACACAGAATGTTAACAATGTTGAAAGCACTGTAAGAAAATTAGGTTAATTTAAACAAATACAAAATTTAACAGTTGCTGATCCCAGATAACATGGTGTTGCAACAGGACAACCTTAAATCTATTTTAACAATGTATCGCATTCCTGTCAAAAATGCATCCAAAATACATCCCACTCAGTCACAAGACATCTGGCTCTACTGACAGTTGGGTTTTATGAAAATAATTCACTTACTCTTACGTCTGCAGCAGGTTAATCCCAAAGTTTGAATGAAACTAGGGTTGGGTGCACAACCTTTACCCTTTTATAGGGGTCTGCAAATGTTCCTCATCCCCCATCCATATCTTTTCAATTACTCTCTCCCTCTCTCGTCCCTTCTTAGCAGAGTTAATGTTACTCTCCACCACTGTGTCCCTCTCACCCTGACGAAATATGGCCAGAGAATGCTCAATTCTAGGGGGCGGAATCATTTGGTACCTCACGGTTAGATCAGAATAATTTTTTGGGGTCATAAATTGGGGGGAGATTTTTTACATTTGTGAATCGATGTGAATAGCTATAAGACGATTTTTTTCCCCCACCACTACTAAATTCTATTGTCACTTTCAGTCTTTACTCATAGCTGATAGTGGTTCTCTGCGTGTTGCGTTTTCTTCGGAACGTTTCCCAAACAAGATTCAAATTTCCACAGTATAAAACCACAAACTATACAACACGAATATTGTTGTATAGTCTATGGAACAGAAGAGAAACAGAAATTGCCCCAGTCATCATCATAGTCATAAGGTTGGTCATGGGTAAAGCACTGTGCCCAGGTTTAGCATTTCTGAATACTGCTCACTGTGTGCGAGTCTGACAAAGAACCAAATCCCAATGGCCGGAAGGGGCCAGGAAAATGTAACAGAGATTGTAGGAACAGCCAACAGTGAAGTGCATTTGTGTTCCTGAGCCCATATATGTGAGCACACTTAACTAAGTGAACCTTGGAAACTAGGGACCATTGTATACAGTTTAAACAAAAGTGATGGTAATTTCCCCAGTGCTGCGGTCGATTAAAATAAATTGCCAGTGCGAGTGCATGGGTTGCTGACACGTGAGAATGCAGTGTTTCCCACACATAGACTAATTTGTGGCGGTGCGCCACAGAATCAACACCGGCCGCCACACATTGCGTTTCGTAAACATTTTTTTTTATCGCTATTTAGGTAAAAACACGCAGCGTATTCGTTCAGCTGCATTTCCTTTCCCTGCTCTCCCTCCGTCTCTTTCACGCACGCGTCTTTCTCACATACACACACAGTCACTACGTCAGCACACGTTAGCAACGATGCATACGCCGTTCTAGTGAGACCGACAGCTACATCAGCGAGCCTTCAGCATTAGTGCCGTAGCTAAAGGTCTAGGAAAGTTGAGGCTACTTTTCGCTAGGTACCGACGGACATGTCTTAATCGAAGGTTCCCCTTCGTTGTTTTGGTGAGAAGTTTCAAGAGCTAGCTACTTACCCGGCGTCATGGAGCCGACCAGTTAAATAGTTATTTAGCACCCTGTATGCAGCGTCGCTACCTGCATATGCAGAAATTATTTGTTTGTTGTTGTTGATTGATTTTGTGAATTATTTCGACCCCCCCCCCCGGTCTGACATGAAACAACACCCCCCCCCCCCCCCCGCCACATATAGCTTTCTAATCTGTGGGAAACACTGGAATGAATGTATTCTATTGCCGACAGTGAGCAGAGCAACTTCAATGTATAGTCCAGATGATTAGGATTACCTGGGTTTGAATCCTCTCTCACTCTCCCTACATTTCCTGTCATTCTTCACTATCTATTCAATTAAAGCAAAAACGCCCTACAAACTAGCCTACATATCTTTTACACATCATGTTGAAGTGGAGCAGGACCGGTGTGTTACCCATGACTCTGGCATGAACAAGTGGACAGGAGACTAAGTCAAACCCTCTAGGTGTTTGAGTGCAATTTAACCCTTACAATTACGTTGCATTAAATGTAACCTATTTTTTAAAAACTCTAGTGGTAACCACCCTTCAATTTTGCAGAAATCTACAATGTATGTGCTCT
Organism: Hypomesus transpacificus; assembly: GCF_021917145.1. Taxonomy (NCBI): domain Eukaryota; kingdom Metazoa; phylum Chordata; class Actinopteri; order Osmeriformes; family Osmeridae; genus Hypomesus; species Hypomesus transpacificus. The sequence goes on from NC_061070.1 coordinate 15,550,654, forward strand.
CTTGACCAGCCCAAACTGGCTTGTGTATTTCAACTTTAATGCCCTTTGGGGGCCAGCATACACAACAAGGATTTCACTTTCGCTCCTGAGCAATCCCTCTCTCATCTCCTCCCTCTCCACCAGCACTATCTAATAAGGCCAAACTTTATTACAGCCAATGGAATAAGAGCGTCAATGGCATGTCACATGGCTGAAGGAATCTGATCTGTTCATTCTGCCTCGCTCCGTTGAACGTGTCATTGGACATGCCAGCTGGCTCAGGACGACCCCCCTGTGGAGTGACTGCAACTGCCCTAACCCACCCCCCAAAGACACTTTAATGTGGTTCCTCACCATAACAAACTTACCCATATATCACTGTTGCAATGAAAATGAAGATCAAACATTGTAACTTAACACAAAACTATTTCCACTATCAAAAAACAAAGACAAACCCACAACCATATGACTTGAACCAACAGTATAATTTTGTTATTTATGCCGATATTATTGGTGGTCCCATGCATGGAAACCCTTTATATTGGCAGAATACAGACCACAGCCTATGTCACATCCTGATCACTAATCATAATTGAGGCGGACATGAGTACATTGTTCTGAACAGCATACCTCAGAGACAGGATGCATTCCTAGACTGGTGGTCCCTTTCTACACCCTCACTATAGAGAACCGGTCATATGAGGTGAGAAGAAACATTCTTCTCAACATTTACCAAGGCATGTATAGAACCCAAGGACCATATCACTGTGACACTGTCCATGACATTAAAAGCGGGGACGTGCATTTCAAAAAGAACAAAATCTTGGTTTCAGACACAAAACTATTTAAAGCTTGCAGTTTTTACAAAAAGATTAGGTACAGTAGAAAGTTATGGAGTTGCCGGGTGCGCTTAGCAAACATTCTCAGGTTGTTTTCCCCACAAGCTGAAAGTCAGTTGATTAACTGTGGGCAAGTTCCGGATACTTCCACTCAGGGGCAAAATCTGGAAAAGCTATCAGAGTCTTCCCAACACACACAGATTACAGAGAAAAACCACCATTCATATACAAGTATGCTTTATGGTCAGTGAATCAGGCCAGAAAGTTAAGTCATCATTAAACAGCCCATTAAGGTTCATGTCCCACTCACAGATTCTCTGGAGTTTGGTTTCTACTCTAATACCATGGAATCAGAATCATAAAATGGTTTATTGCCAAGCAAGTTTACACATACGAGGAAGTTGCTATGGTGGTTAGCTGTTGCATAACAAACTGGGAAAATGGTTCATGAACTATTCCTAACAGATTGGGAATCAAGCCCTGAATTACCTTTTTGCAATTGGGATAAATAACCATTTCAAACCATAATTGAAAATAATATTTTAGCTCAATTTTGCCTGACTACATAACGTTTTTTTTTTTTTTTTTTTGTGAATGACCTGGACTCCAAAAATAGCTGGGATAAAGAGCAGGGCTTCACCGGACCTGGAAAGACCCAAAGGGTAACCTGAGGATGGGCCAGCATTGTGCTTAGTGACCTGGGCCTGCCCAGGCCTGGCACCATGACATCCTCCAGCTGCTAGCCCAAATGATGACTAACTATGTCCAAACTGGTGACCTTGGATGGCTACTTTGTTGACAGGGAGCAAATGGGATCATTGTATTGCAGAAACCTTTGCAATACCACCCACTCCTGAAGCTGGCCTGCATATCATTTTGGCCTTGCTTCCCATTGAACGAGGGCCAAATACTGGTTACCTAGATCTGGATGTAGCTGTGTAGCCAACGATACGGCCTGTCTCCTTGGCCCCAATTTAGCACATCAATAGGACTTTTATGATGATGACGGTTTGATGACTAAAACCGACCGCTGCCGAGTTCCCAGTAATATTCCCCACTGCTTCTTCTTTGTGTCTCAGAAGGTAGCTCCTCTGGCTGTGATACATATTCAGTGCATCACTGTCGCATGGCCTGAGTAGCAATGGGCCACTGCGCACAGCAAGCCTAGGTAACAGTGTTGCGTTTTGATGTTTCTAGGTACAGAAGAATGGAAAACCAACAAGACTTTGGCATAGCTGTATTGTTAGTACAGAAAAAAAACCCAGAAAGAAACAGGCTGATATAAGATTAGCCTAACCTCTTATGAATGCATATTTATGAATTTGTTCTTATTCAAACAGTTGTCTTTGAGCTGATAGAAGAGACTAAACAGCCACCCAGCAGGTGTGTGGTGCATTGTTTGGGTGTCTGCACCATGGCAGATGTCCTTTCCTTTGGTCACGGATAATTTGAGTACAATACCATTCACGCGGTAGAAAGACTGAAGGGGTCACTAATCACATTCTCTCTAGGACCCTCCTCTTCACTCGAAACCATTTTCCGCCGGCATAAAAAAGAAATTGTTCAAATAGATTACCATGTCAGTTATTGAAATGTATAATATGTTGGCATAGAAATTAAGCATTGACGCTATGAACTCTAACCACGAAGTATGTGGAACAATTAAGCAATTCAACTCTCCAAGTAGATTCAGTCGCATTACTGCCAGGGGTCTATCATCCTAGAAGTGGCCACAGTTCATCAGCTGTTCTCTGCTAGTTGCACCAAAACAAAGAGGTCTTTCTACCGCGCGTCTGTGGGACACAGCATATATGCAACAAAAAAAGTTTATGAAAAATCGGATAGCGCTTTAATTGTTATTCCTTGCAAATGTAGTCCTTCCGGAAGCATAGTTGGAGAACAGAGTAAAAAACATCAATTTTCCATTACCCCGTCAGTACACGTGCTTCCATTCCAGATGTCTGATCAATTATTTGACTGTCTAGACACGCAAGGTTTATCAGTTGCAACAGCGTGCAACAGTAGAAATGTTTACATCCTAAATGTAAAGTACAGGCAAACTAGTTTCTAGTTTAGATATCTGTCTGTGGTGGTAGAGTCTTGCAACATGTGCGACCGCTTCGGCGCGTTTGTGACAGGGTCAACAAAGACTTGCACAAGCTGTATCAAGTGAGAGCATGTCTTGGCCAACGCAGTTTTCTTTAAGTTAGTTACCTACGTAATACCAAAAACGGTTAACGTTCAGTTAAGATAAATATATTTACTCTCACCGACTGGCGTTTGAAATAGAAAGGAATAACTCGATTTTGCATTTTTGCTGGCTAATGTGCTCCATGTGTTGGAAGATGTTCACTTCATGCTTTTAACATGAACAGTAACAGTACATTTGCAGCTGAATTTACAGTAAAAATTCAAAGATAGAAAGCAATAGAGTTACCTTAGCGAGGATAGACAGTAGTCTTGAGTCTGTGTGATATGGTTATGAGGTGAGGACTGAAGCTTCCCATGCATCCTCATGGTCTTCAGCTACTACGGGGGTGCTCGTGACAGAGGCGGAGCTCGCCAGTGCCTTGTTTTTGGAGCAGTGAGTCAAATAGAAATCTCCAAATGTTTTTAATTATATGAAAAAAGAACATATTGGAATATCAAAACGACATGTTCTACCAAATAAAATCTTAAAGGTAGCATTAGCCTAATACAAGACCCTATAACAATTTAACCCCATGAAATTCAAATAATGTTGCATTCATACAGCAACCACATAATCTTGATGTATATTATAGGTATAGGTGTATTGCTTTTACCTTAGTCGAGATATATAGAATACAAGTATCTAAAAATATTTGTAAATTTTTCTTGTAAAGCTTCATCTTAATGAATACAGAGTGAATCCATGCTGTGAAAGTATCCTCACACTAAGCTGCTACACCATTCCTCTTTGGTTAAGGAAAACAAGTCACAAGGCCGACTTGTGATTTACACTTAAGACGGCACGCTGAGTCCAATCAAGTTAGTGAGACAACCGTAAGATCATGCATGGGACTGTGGCATTCCTCATGACAGACAAGCCAGCATGGAGATACACACCTGATCTGCAAACCGTGTGACGAGACAGTTCACCACTCAACAGCCCACAAACTGCAGTCATTCTGCCTGATAAAATCGACCATGCTGTTTGGTACCAAAACGTCAGTTTGCACAATATCTGTACTGTCCATACATCCATCTCCACTGCTCATGTTATCGTTATGTTAATATTGCTGCTATTGTACTTTTGCCACTTTTGATTGCTGGTGCTACTTTTATTGCTGTTTTGGGTATTTTTGCTTTTTAGATGTATTTCTATTTACTTTTTGGGGGAATTTGTATTCCTACAACGTGGCTGTTGACTTGTCTTGTAATAATTGCACTGCCCTGAATGACCTGTGTCAAACTGTGCATATAACAAATACATTTAGTTGACCTTTGACTAAGGCGATGAGCTGACAAATAGTGAAGCATTCAGAGAAACCCTTAGCGAGGCTCTCTGCCGGGTCATTTCCAGTAAGTCCACATGTTCTGACTTAGAGAACAGCTAGACAGCAGGGGATTTCATCTCAACAGAAAGGAGCTACATTTTATTGGGTTGAACAAACTGAACTGTTATCATTCCCTATCGCATTCAATAACAAACACAGTCATCACAAATGGGGTTTGAGAGCCATCTGGTTGAATGGAGTCAGCCTTAAAAGATCTTAGCTGTAAATGTAAATTAAACTGAGTTTGCACAGGATACGCAGTACACTACACTTCACAATGACAACACATGTCTTCATGTTTGATCACGATGGCCATTATCCAGAATCAGTGGAAGGAATGACTGGAGGCCAGTGTAAGGGGTCAGTTTATGCTGAGTGCATGGTGTGGGGTACAGCCAACAATGTTATCTCATTCCATGGATACTGTGAAAGGACACAGACTGCTCACAGTCGCTACATGTATCTTGTTGATCTGGGTTGAAGGGGATACTACTATTAGGTGCAGATTTTGTCAAGAGAGAGGGGAGAGAGAATGTGTGTTTGTATCTGGGACAGACAAAAGAGTTTGTATTAGGGTGTTTGAGAGAGTGCATGAATATAAGTGTACCTCTTTTAGGACAATACTGTAGCCTACTGTAGAAAATAAATTGTAAAAAAAAAAAAAAAAAAAAAAAAACTTTTCCGCTTGGGCTGTCTGCTGTGGCTTTGTGTCAATAATAAGAATGAAATGAAGTGATGTTTATGTTTAACCTTAGGCAGTGTATGTCTGGAGAATGCTGAGTGTGACTGTTGTTTGCTCTTCCAACTGCCGCGGCGGTGAGCTCCCACACCCTGTCTCGTCTAAAATAAGACTCCTGTGGTTTTGGAAAGGAATCATAGTAGCATGACTGTGGAAGTCTTTCCTCCTACAACTTTTCTGACATTGCTGTCTGAAATCCACCAAGAAGTCTCGATCCTTTCAAACCAACCCCACTCTCCTAACAGGCAAACAGTGTAACACTGTTACATTTGAGAATAAAATAATCTAATGGCTGCACCAATAAAACCAAATGATTAAATGTCTGAATCATGGTGGCCCCAAAATGTTTTGAGTTTGGAATCATATAATTTTTGGCTTGGTTCCTTTCATTCTCTCTTTCCATAACCTAACCCCAATGGTTTTCTCTGGCTTATGGTCTAAGGAAAAACTATCTTAGCACAGCAGCACACACAGAACAGAACACAACAACCATGACAGTGTTTTTCCATGTCTGTGATGTTGGAGCGTCAGGGAAAGAGACCTTGCCCACTCATCCTGCTAATTCATATTCTTATTTTTATATATATTTTATATTTTAAATTGTTTTATTTTTAGATAGTTTAGTTCTTAGAATTAGTCAAACTATTGTACTTTCACTTAATTTAAGATCCATATATTCTTTATTGTTTGCACCTTCCTGCCACAGTAAATTATGTGTTTGTGTAACATACATGGCGAATAAACCAAATTCTGATTCTGTGGCAGATTAATTTATACATTTGTTCTCTCCATTCAAACTCATTCAATACTGCAATGAACAAGACTAATTCAGATAAGTTTAAAATACTTTTTCCTGTACATTGCATTTTGTAATAATATAACATACGCTTATATTGAAATTCAGAGATACAAATTGAAGATGATGGACAACTTGTTGACATCTACTAAGTTTATACACTTCAGACGCAATATAGACGAATGGAAACAATACAAATATCTAATTTTAGTCCATCCTGTTGCGTTTTTGTTGCACAACAAACAAACAAACAGAGGCAAAAAGACAAACAAGAATGGAAGTAGCCTCAAACTAAGATAAGAAGTCAGTGAGGAATTCCAAAGGAAAGCCTTTAGGGTGAGAGGGTCCTAAATCCCAGGATGGATAAGGAAAATGTGTGGGGGATAAAACCCTCTCCCTAACCCTAAGGATGGACCTCTGAACTGGTAGAAATCGGTAAACAAACAGAGATCAGCAGCCAGGCTCCATGAATCAATTTTCCCTGATTTTTATCATAGCATTCTATTAAAATACATATACCGACGAGCAGGCCATATACTGATAGCAAGGGTCTAGTCAGGTCAGATGCACAAGAATGCACAATATGTTTGACCAAGTATCCAATCATAGTTAAACTAGCCAGCCATCTGAATAGATGTAATTAATCTGTTCAGTTATTGGTTCCTTGTGTTACTTTTTCCCAAAACTGGGCAAAGCAACAACTGTGTATGTTTATGGTTCTCAGTGGAGCTTTACTGTGTAATGTTGCATGTTCGGTGTCCCTTACTGATTTATTCAGGTGTGTGCATATCTGTGGATAAGTTTACGCTGTGGCAACTCTGAGACTGAGACACACACTGACTGGTTTATGTGAGTAAGCTGTACGTGACATACCTGGCAATGTGTGCTATTTGTCCTCAGAGTGAAGCTACTTCACACTGAACAGACATCAGCTGCAATCAGACCACTTCCCCATCTGTTCCTTTTGCTGGAGGAGGAAATTTGAACAGCCCTATCAACTTGTTAGACAACTCTGATCTTGGACGGCATAACAGTAGATGATATGGCACCAATTGGAAATGGACCTCCCCCCTTTGGACTGTGCTTGAACAGTCTTCATACATTTAAACAAATCACATAGGCCTGTAAAAAAGCCATTATTAAATTGTTCTTTCACAACATTTCTGAGGATGAAAGTTAAATTGAGAACAAAACAAGGGCATCTGCAAACAGACAGAAGTCGGTTACAACAGCAACAGACAAAAGCAACCAGCACATTGCGACAAGAAAACCCCAGCACAAACCTAAATTGCAAAAAATGTCTGGAGACAGTTCCCAGCCAATATGTTGATAATAATGTACCAAATTGTCCGTGTAGTAAACTACGCACAAAATGATCCCCAAGTAAGCCTGGCCTAATTTGGGGACCAAAGAGCAGGGCATCTATGCCATACTGAGATGTACTGTTGAGTTATGACAGATTCTAGACAAGCAAGATTCAGACTTATTCTGGGTTAAACCAGGGAACAGCATGATACTCTGAGAAAAACGACAACATTCCCATAGTAGGAAAGCATGCATATGTACCAAACAGACCTTACAGTTAGCCATAACAGCTGATGAAGGTGATCTCATGACAAGATGTTCACTGTACCGCACTGATAAGCACCACAGTACGTCCTTCAATACAAGTTTTACCATTTATACACTCTTATGCTTTTCTGTGCCCAATCATGAAAAGGAAACATCTCCTATTGCTATAAAGATTGTTTTTATACAAATGTTTTGTTTCAATCAACAGAGTAGAGCTGAAATCAAATAATTTCACAGTCTAACACAAGATGGGGTATAAGATCTGTAAGTTTTTTTTTGCTGAGTATCCATCCCTGTCTACAAGCTGACCTGGTACTGAGTCCACAGTCATAGGTTAGTGAATTGGTATGAGGCACCAAAATGTCATTACCCAGGAATTTGGGAATCAATATTTACTTTTTCCTTCTTGGATATCTTGGCGAAAAAGATTGTGTGTAAGAGGATAGTGAGGACAAACCCCGAGCCCTGGGGCAAAATCTCTCGTGTACTCTCACATAACTGTTCAGATTGGGTGGTGGTAGAGATGTTAGGTATAGTGTCTAAATTATCCTCATTCAACTCAGCCCTCTTTAAGGTTATATAAAACGACGGTCCGAAGTAGAGCATGGCCATAGCGTGTCAAGGCAGGGCATAGAGTCTCATTTAAACCTGGAAATATCACACAGGTGACTTCATAAGGGTCTGTGGAATTCATAAGCCATGGCACTGGCCCTCAACTTGCCAAGTGAATACAGAGCAAGCGGTTCTCATCATTTATTTAACATAACCAGATTTTGGAATGTTGAGAAGTCTATGTTGGATAACGTTTTTTGTAAAATAGGTAGCCTACTGGCTCCTGGCAGTTTAATATCTATAGCTTGATTGAACAATCTCAGTACAGCTTGAAACCAGAGAGACTGGTCAGTGTGTATATTTTAAGTGGCTTCATTAAGATGTAAAAACAATCCTGAGCCTATTGTCTTGAAGAAAGCTAATGTGAAAACATTCCAACGCCTTTAGGTAAAATATACTTTCAGGGATTCCAACGTGTTTTCTTAATAAACAGTCTAAAACTGCTGAGTGGATTTCACCTGAGACATGCATTCTTTCAAGTTGATTAATTTCAATATTTCATATCCACTGCCATTCTCCCTGGGACACCTGGAGGAGGGAGGGGGGTACTGAATTGAACTGTTGTATCTGCAGTCTGGTCATGTTATCTTTCATGTTGTGTGTGATGGATTGTATGTGTTTTTTAATAACTGGCTGCAACCAAAAATCCCAGTAGCTGGATTCCAAAACATTTGACTTGATCTAGAATATAGTAAAAGAAGAAGTAGTTGCACCCTGCAGAAGAGACGACCACAACAATCTTACACATTACTTGTGGATGTCCCCTGAGGCTGAATTTCATAATTTAACAAAACCATCGGTAGCAAAACTTTCTTGGTTTGATTTCCTCATAACACCATCAACCCTATCTATACCTTAAAATTGCAAAATAACAGTGCCAAAAGCACTACTGATAAGCCACACACACACACACAAACAAAACCACTGATGATAAGCTTCTCCATCTCTGCACACACAGACAGACGGCCCAGAAGGAAGAGTCAATGCAGATATGGGAACTATTCTCAGAACTCTCACGCGGGCCCCCTGCGGAGAACTGACACACAGTAAAGAGCTGTGGACAACATAACTCGACCACTGTGCAACTCCAATGTTTGTTTACAAACGTAGATGCTATGCAGCTAAGAAAACAAATATGTATTTCTCTGTTTCTCACGCATCAAAGTGAAATACATCAAGTGATTACAGTGGCTGACTGGCTGTTTGAAGGGCAAGGGCAAACATAAAAGTCCGCCAGTGAAGTGATAAATGTTGGTTGGTAATTCATGGAATACTTTTGGAATATTACATTTCAACCTATGTAAAATATCCTTTGAATATTACATAACATTTTCCCTTCATTCCGGATGCTCAAGAAGCCCAAAACAATTCACCGTTGCACAGCGTATGCGTGACGGTCTAAAGAAGGCTGTGATGCACCTGTCTCGAGGTAGCGCAGTGCGATTATGTGATCAGCCAGCCATGCATTCTGTGTTTTAATGATTGGGGTTCATTTGCAAAAATTTCGAACAACAATAATAATTTACGATTTGCACCTGCAGAATATGACATTTGACAACGTCGCGTCGCTTCTCAATACAAACTCCTTGCTCGTTCGAGTCTGTATCAGAGTGTTCGCAGCAACCTCTTTAACATTGAGCTGCCTAAATAGATGAATAACAGTACTCACGTTTGAAGCTGCTGTGTTATATTATCACGTGGTCAGCTGCACTGCATGTTTGTAAGAAAAGTTAATAGGCTATCCCTTTTTCATTCCGTTATATTTCGCTGTAGTAACCGACCCTCTTGGCAACTCAATTTGGCTGCAGTCATTCTGAGGCCCGTGGTGGCGTGGCACAGTGCAGGTCGCAGTCAGTACGAGTCCGGTTGTCCCAAATTCCTATACAAACTGCACGCCTTTTGGATTTTCTGACTACAAATCCAAGTTTAATCCTTTACTATTGGAATTCACATCATTTGAAAGTGGGGTGGGAAAGTCATTATGGAAAGTTTTCCACTACAATATATCCCACTATATATAGGCTATCAACTTCTTCCACTCCAATTGCTTAGGTGCAACTTTATGGAAAAACATTAACATTCTTTTCACTCTACAATAACATTATTTATCATTCAGTGACAAGTACAATAGAGTATAATGAAGTCATCTCTATCAGTTTACACCCATTGTAAACCTAACTCGAAGTGAAAAGGACAGTGTCTAGGGTGAGATTTAAGGCATCTCTGTGGAGTAAAAGGAGCTGCTGGACATACGTGCTTGGACTCACAAAGGCCACCCAGCTATGAAGATGCACTTGAGGGGCTATTTTTGTTGGCCAATTCCCGTTTTATCTTCCCCTCTCTTACACTACAGAACTTGTCCAATAACCAAACAGCAACTGCCCGGTGTTGCGTCACATGCTGCCTTGCTTTTAATAGCACTCCCACAGCCTCAGACTGCGTGAGGGGATATCTGGGTCAGCAGGTGCAACTGACCTACACTAATGATAAGGTTGTTTCTTCAATGACACAAATGAGAGACAATGTAACAAATGCTAACTTGCTAGCTCCCCCTTCCCCTCACATGTGCCTGTTAATTGACTGGGCCTCATCATCCCTGGAAACAATATCACACCACAGTGGCCCCCAAGACTGAGGGGAATACGTGCATTTGTATTATGCCAACAGGTGCCAATGCCTTCCTGTGTTGCTACCGATCTATTTCATATTTGAAGTTGCTTAATTAGATGTTTGTTTAATCTAGCAGTCTCTGTAACTGTAAAATGTATGTATTCAGAATGATCTAATTATATAAACATGTAATTTCCAATGAAGGTTACAATCCCCTTACTACGCTGTATAGACCATGTAAATCATTTGTATTAAGACATTCATCTGATACATGTTAACTTTTTCATTCACATCATAGTCTAATGAACAGATATTGAATTGTATTAAGAAGACCAAGGCCATGGGATTCAGGGTAGTTCTAACAAACAGCACCATTGTTACCGTGCTTGTGAGCTGCAGCTGTTTGGCTGACATTATAGGGACAGACACTGTCTTCCCTTCAGTCAGCCCTTTCTAAGTATCAGACCCCCCCTTAAAACTAATCTCATTATGAGAATGTACTGTACTATGAAAGTACAGAGAGTATCCAATATTATGTACATATTCTATATATTAACATACAGAGTTGTGCAACCGGATCCAATATACAATACAGTAAACCTATTGCCTGATTAATTATAAAGGTCAACTGTAGGCTTCTATTTATAAAATATAAGAGGCCCATATAACAGTTTCAGAGGACTGCTGTAAGAGCATATCCTTGCTAAATCATTTTAGCTCCATTGTAGCTGTCTGGGTGCCCCGCAAAATTGCTGTTAAGAGCTGGGCCCCCCTTAATTCCCATGCCTCTGGTAATCTGTGGTGACACAGCAAAGTTGCTGGCCTGACCCATTTAAAGAAAATCCTTCAAACTCCCTTGAATATTTAGCACATCATTTAACTTTGAGAGAGATGTACGTTTCTCTCCTAGTCTGTGGCATGGTCTTGGAGTCAAATACAATTTGCTTTCAAGAGGAACAGGCCAACAATGAAATGGAGAGTTTATTAGGCTAAAATAAGGCACATAGTGAAGGATGGCTTAAGACGGCATCTGATCTGTCTTGTGATAGTACCCTTAGCTCCACTGACCTAGTATCACACTATGAGCCACTGGAACCTCGCTAATAGGTCTACAGGGGTGGTCATTTGTGACTTCAGGGCTGATGTTGTAACTAGATTAGGACAGTTAGTTAGCATTCTGGAAATCCTAGGGCATTAAGGCCAAGCGATATAATGGGCCCCTTACACTGGGATAAACACAGTTGTGTCTCAAATCGTTTGAGACCACCATGCCATGACAACCATTGTGAATGTTACAAAATTAAAAATGTTTACCACTAGACTCTTACAATAAAGTCAATGATCCAGAGCTTTGGGGAATAACACTGTGACAACATTTTATGGAATATCTGTGTGGATGCAGTAGCTAGTACAGTGCCCTTGTGTAAATGAAAGGGAATTTGAAGGAATCTGGCTAAACTCTAGCCTGCCTTAAACTTTGCTAGTGTTCCAGACCATGCCAGTTAATACAGTTTGAACTTACATTTTGTGTAATTTAAATTGCATAACAAATAAAAAATGATAAGCAATTCTGAATGGAGAGGGATATGGTTAAATTATAGCAATGGTTCAAAAGGAAAAAAGTATCTGAATCAAGCTAGTTAGTACAGACTACTGAAAACTGCTTACATTCTAAAATTAGATTACAGTCCAATTCAAAGAGCTAAATCTCCTTAAAACTAGATGTAGTAAGCCTGTCGACATGCTTAAACATTTGGTTGCCTAAAATATGACCCCAAAAGATTCTGCTGGCACCAAACAAATCGTTATGTTGTCATCCTTTGTTGGTCACTCTACAAATCACAAATGGCGAGAGTTTAAGGATTACTATGAAATAGCAAAGTATGCCTTCTTATTTCTGAATGAACGCAATACAATATAGAGACAAAGAGGGGCAAACAATGATCCAAAAACCTATACCAGACACATAATATATAATTAAATTATATGATAAGTAACAATACTAAGTTTGATGTGGTTAGCTCTGCACTGTCAGGTTTACTGCAGTGCAATGAAAGACACAGCCACTAGGTCAGACATGATCTGTGTACAGAATTGGATGCTGAGTGTTTACATAACTATTCAAATTGGTTGTAGGTTAAATTATTAAAATTAGACAATGAATTCCTCCCATAAAAGGAAATACGCAATGGTGAAATGCAGATATACAAGGTAAATAAATATAATTATTTTCTATGTTTTCTTCACACTGTCATCATGGTGAATTAGTCTTAAGGCTTTCCAATATCAAATGCATCCATCTCTCGCACAGTAACACACTAGAACACTCAACTAGTCCAAAATAACTGTAGTGTACACTAGAATTTATAGCAGAGCTTTAATATGAAACAAAACAGAAAAAATGGTGTAGGCCAGAATGATTGGTATGAGGAAATTGAGTTGGTACACAAATTGTGCATGGTACATTCAAATATCACACGGATATGTTGAAATCGGAGAATAATCATACACAGTAGTCCAATATATAAATCTTCCGTCGTTTATTTGGGCTTCTAACTCAAGTCAATAACACCCAGTTGTTTGAGTTCAACGTGAACATAATGTGCTCCTCTTAAAAAGCCAATTAAATGTTTGTCAAGAGTAAACAGCTCAACCTTGTCAAATAGAACTTGAGAATTTGGTATTGAATCTACATGGATATCTACCTTCAGCATCGCCTTCGTTCCCTACACGCTCAAACTTCCAGTAAAGTACACTTCAACCATCCCAAATGAGTGTGCACCACCACAGAATTGACAAATACAATCAACGCTCTGGTAACCAAAGCAGCCTCATTAGTTTTTATTTATTTGATAATTTGGGTTTTTAAATAAAGACAAGATAGGCCTATGACGGCTGAAGTCTAGAAGGAAGGACATAAATGTATAACATTTCCCAAAATAACACGGTGACTCTGCATTGTAGGGCTTTGGGAAACTTTAAAAATATAAAATAATATACAAATATTTTAAAGGGACAGAACCAGGACCAGAGGATTTTAATGACATGATCATAACCCTCGAAAAGTTGGCTATATTTTAAATTGCGTAAATTCAAATTAGAGCGACCAATACCATCCCTTTGTTTGATGCGTCCAAGATAATGTGAAAACGTATTTTGTTATGAGCCCACAGAACCGTACAATACGCTTAGTAGTTCTGGGTTCAGTTACAGGTCTCAAAGCAAATACAACATTAATAGAGAAATAGTTTTATAAAAAGGAAAGCCCAGTGAGCTTTGTATAGGACCAACCTGAATGCAACTTGAGGACAGGTGGGCTGGATGCGAGGACATGTCTCTTCTGCCATCTTTCGGTCAGAAAAGGTATTGGTCAATAGGTAGGTAACGTCCTCTGTAACAAAAAAAAGGATTTAAAAGGTCACCTTAGCAGATATCGCGGTCTTCACAGTTGACCCCAACGTCAAGGATTTCTTTATTTACAGTAGGCCCATTATAAAAAGTATTGTATTTAATACTGGCGTGCTGGTGTGACTGACTGCGCATGTGCTCCGAATAAACATGGCAGCGCCCTGCCACTCAAGAATAACTATGTGAAACCTGTCGACGGTATGAATTAAATAAGTAAAAAGGAGTCAATATAGTTGTGTTGAACGGAGATGTATCCGGCATGTTTACGAATACAATATGCAATAAGTAAAGGATAATCTTACAAGTAACATTTTAGTTAGGGTTGTTTTGCAGCAGTCTAGCTAACTAGCTTAGCAGGTAAGAACATCGGTGTATTATTACAGTCAAGACAAATTAGCTACAATGAGCTTTTCCTGGAAAACTTGTAGACGAGCTTTTCACGTTTCCATTAGGAAGTTGCATGAACTGTCCTTGATGACACCCCATCAGACCTCGTACTCTAGCATCTTAAGCCAAAGAAGATACCGAGCAGTATCTCACCGTGATAGACTTCCCAATTCGCAATTAATAAATTGCCACTGTAGAACATTCCACTCGACGCAGCCATTGAGGATTACTAAAGTACTGAATGTGGACGAGATCTTTGCTCAGAAATCTCTGCAGGACTACCTGAAGAAGATAGAGACTGAGTATTATGAATGTCTGCCAGTTGTCAACATGAGTGAAGGACTGAAAATTAGCGAGGAGGAGCTAAGAGCTAAAAGAACCAGGGAATCTGTATTAGCGCCCCTGGTTCAGTACATCAGAGAACTGGAAACAAAACAACAGGAGTTTGCAGAGACGGAAAAGTTACTCAAAGGTAGGTACGAACATGCTGTAAGTAAATAATTACCATTAACATTCTGAGACCTGACATGGTGTATTGAGTATGTTCTCATGGTCTTTAAAGATGAAGACCCAGACATGCGTGAACTGGCAGTCTTGGAGAACGAAGTCTGTCTATCAAAGATTCAAGAACTTAGACAAAAGGTAAAACGTAAACCTCACAGTGTGTGTCAGTGTTTCATTGTCACACCCCACTACCAAAATTAGAAAAAACTGAAAAGAGTGTGATCCTTCTCATCCTGTTGCTTTTCCCTTCGTCCTCTCAGATTCTGGACATGTTGGTTCCTGAGGATGAGGCAGACCTAAGCGACCTGGTCCTGGAGGTCACAGCCGGGGTTGGAGGCCAGGAGGCCATGCTGTTCACTGCAGAGATGTTCGATATGTACCACAGCTTCACCCAGCATCAGGGGTGGAGCTTTGAAATCTTGGATTACATGAAGAGTGAGATGGGTCAGTGGCATGTATTTGATTCGTTCATTCAGACTGTCACAGTGTTTGTCTTGGTAAAGAAAGCAATAGCTAATGAAAGGCCAAATACCTAAAGCTGTCTTCAGATGGTCCTCAACTGAGATACCATTATCTGGGAGTACTTTTAAGGTCATATGACATTGAATACATAAGTTTGTCTGCCTGTCTGTGTTGCGGTGTCTGATGTGCTTGTTTTACATCTTTCTCTGTTTGCAGGTGGATTGCGTCATGGGTCAGCTAGTGTCAGTGGTTCTCAGAGCTATAAAAGGATGAAGTATGAGGCAGGGGTCCACCGCGTTCAGAGGGTCCCCAAGACTGAGAAACAGGGCCGCATGCACACCAGCACCATGACGGTGGCCATACTGCCCCAACCCACTGAGGTGAGAATTGGGTTCCTCCAATAATGTGTTACCCTACGGAGCATACTATTGTGAGTATTAGAATGTTCCAGTGTCTCTTGTTAACTAAGAGTATCTCTTTCTCTTTGTTGTCCTAATCAGATCTCATTTACAATCAATGCCAAAGACTTGAAGATTGAGACCACAAGGGCAAGTGGAGCAGGTGGCCAGCATGTCAACACTACAGACAGCGCTGTGAGAATTGTTCATCTCCCCACAGGTAAGCAGACAATTAAACCTCTATTCAGATTCATTTGTGCAGCTATCTTACAAAAAAGAAGCTGTAAGGAAAGTGATTTTCTCTGTCTAGGTGTATCTTGACTGGGATCTCTGTTGTTTCCCCCTAGGTGTGGTTGCAGAGTGCCAACAGGAACGGTCTCAGCTGAAGAACAAGGAGAAGGCCATGAAAATGCTGAGGGCTAAGCTCTACAGCATGAGACTGGAAGAGGAAACCAGCAAGCGTTACACTGCACGCAAAGTCCAGGTAGGCTGTAAAACTAATATACAAATTGTGTATATTATCTACATGGCTGTGCTTAAAATTATCGATGCAGAGGACCTTTGCTGTATTACACAACCAGACAAAAGCGATAGGATGAGCAATAGGTGCCTATAACTATGACTGTATAATGTGAAGAAGTGGATTGGACTAGTGTTTTTCTGATCTTTCATCATTTTTCTCCAGATTGGCACCAAAGGAAGGTCTGAGAAGATCAGGACCTACAATTTTCCCCAAGACAGGATAACAGACCACCGTATAGGGAAGACTGTACATGGTGTGAGAGAGTTTCTTTCAGGGGAGGATCTACTGGACGAGATGAACTCAGCTTTGCATGAATTCTCGAACCAGGAGACTCTTATGGACATACTAGGAGAGGATGAACATGATGTTAAAATATAGCTGGGATTCAAAGAGACAATAATAAAGCCGTGAAGTGTGACATGTTGAGGACCAAGTGATTGTTGTTTGTTTGTCCTCATAGGGTTTGAGGGGATAGCCCATTCACACATTCCACCCACATGTGTGAATAACCTGAAAAGCACAAGTACTCATTGGGCTTTGAGGAGAACTACTCCTAGCTATTTTTACGTTTCTATTGTTTATAAATGGTCTGCTTCAGAATCGGCTGTTTTGACCGTAGATCGAGAGGATTGCAGGTTTAGTGCAACAAGCAGAAACAACTATTATTTATGTGCATACCTAAATACACTATCCATTTAAACCAGTTATGGGTCACGATCGAGATTTTAATACACGTTGCAATGCAGACGTAATGCTTGCTTAGTAAATAGATAGTTTTCCTTCTTGTTTTGGTGGGAAAAAAACTGCGGGATTATAAATGTATTGCGCAGCCGTGTCACACGTGGTTGTCTTATTCGCCATTGGCTGGCGTTTTAAAGGTAACTGTCCCGGTTTGATTTCATTGGGCTGTGCCGTTTTTACACGAATTTCAAATGTGGAGGAATCGAGCGCTCTTTCATTTCCCCCACACTAGGACGTACACTGCCACGGGGATTACTGTCTATGTAATGCTGCATAGTTGTTAGGAACAAAAATTCCCCTTTTCAAGTCACAAGGTACGAAACATTCTGATTTAGTAAGTTACCAAGGGTAACAAGGGTATTTAAATTGACTACTTGTTTGCTACTTTTACTACTTGACTGTAGAATTGACTGACCGACTGGTTAGCTTGCTTGTACTAGCTAGGTTAGCTCTAGTTAGTTAGCTAGCTATTGAATATTTAGAGCTGGTGAAACTTAACATTACATTTGTGCAACTTGTAATGATATGACACATTGTGTTTGTGCAATTACAGTTTTTATATTCGCTAAAAAGTTTATCTTTTTGAACGGAAGCTGGCGCGTAAATTTGGCGTACGCCCCTATTATTTTTGCTAGTGAATAATATTTCTCTAATAGATATGTAACGAATTCTGAAAGTATTAGCCAACTACTGACATCACTTAAAATGTTGAAAAGTCAAGCTTTTATAGCAATCTAGTTAGTAGCACCAAACCCGACTCGCCAGATAAATGGGTATGCAAATTGTAGCTGACAGAAATGAGGGGGAAAGTAGTTTGGACCAAGGCCCGACCTAAAGTGTTTTACGTCTTTGACATTACGCACATTTTAAAGTATTCCCTCCTATTCCAGGATTGCAAAGAAGACAAAAAATTGCGTTAGCAAAGGCGAAATGAAGTGCCCAGCTAGCTTCGAGGAACAGCGGGCCCCGTGCAGCACTGAAAAAGCTGCCGCCGACTTTAAGATGCCTGCCCTAAAAAGCTTTTCACGGAAGGAATGCGTCGACATCGTAGTCAAGCCTCAGTTGTCTCCTGGTTTGACCCGCGACAGCGTATCTTTGAATAACAACAGGGGTGTCCACAACAAAGAGAACAACAAAAAAGAACATGACAGAATACTGAACGAGGTGTCATTGAACTGTGAGGAATTTGAGGACAGTGGTTACCTATCCTTGCAGAACAGCCTACTTGAGAAAGGCGATAAGAGCTATGAATCAGAAGAGAATCTAGTATCAACTTGCTTAGGTCAGGAGGATCTGGAGAGGTACACTTCATCTACCCCTTCTGCCAAAAACCCCAGTGACTCACACCTCCCTATACTTAAGTTCCAGCAGTCTGTGTGTCAGGAACTCAGAAAGACCTTCAGCAGGACCAAGAGCTATGACTGGACAATCATTAGCAAGCTGGCCAAGGATTTTAACCTGGATAGAGTCATTGGAGGACACATGGGGCGGGAGTGTGTGGATGTATTCACAGCCTTGCTGGAAAGAGACATGAGACACATCCTCACAAGGATCCTGGGGATGCTTGGAGAGGTGGACTTGATCCAGTAAGTAGGATACTCTTTCCTGACACCTGGTGATAGACATGGTGTGGTGAAGCTAGCACAGGTTAACAACATGGGTGACGTTTCCTCTCAAGAATTCATGTTATTCATGATGGTCTTCTTTTCCTTTCTTCCTAGCTGCAAAATGGTAAGCCGAACCTGGAGAAGAATCATCCTTCAGGACAAGGCTGCACTCGCCAGATGCCAGGAGGCAGAACAGAGATTTGAGGTAAGAGCCAGCTCAATTTTGTCCACAAGCCAGGATAACTAACTGACTATTAGCCCACAATGAGTTGGTATATTTTAGAGGTCTCTGCCATTTGTATTGACACTGTCATACTGTGGAATGGGACCAAAGAATGGGGTTCATCAAGTGGAAGTGTATTTAACAATCATGTTTTGCTTCCGTTTATTGCAGGACTCTAGAAATGCTCGAGGACTGGAGAATGGGGATTGTCTGACGCGCAGCGCCGCCCTGTCCAGGGTGGTGCTGTCCTGCATACAGACCGTAGCCTCCACATCTGCCCAGCGAACCTCCAAGAGGAGTCCGTTGCAGAAAGATTGCACTCCCTCAACCCGCAACTCTCATGCCACACGCTTCAGGGAATACCAGGAGGTGTGTATTGGTCCAGTCCTGTTTTTGCCTCCTAATATCCAGTTTATAGAGGGCAGCTAACTGGTGTCTTCTGACCCTCTCCCTGCCTCTCTCTCGACAACTACAGAGCATAGAAGGCGTGGCCGGGAAGTCTAACTCATTCATGTTGTGTTTTTCATCCTCCAGGTTGCCAGTTCCCTTAAGCAGCACGAGTCTCTGAAGCACTGCAAGCTGTGTGGCTCCCCCGCCAAGCACAACGCCCGCGCCCTCCGTGCCACCTGCACCCGGCAAAGCTGTGCCTTCGACTTCTGTACCATGTGCCACAGCCACTTCCACGGTTCCTCGGCCTGTCGCACCATCCTGTCCCACGGGCCAGGCAGCAGCACGTCCAGGGACAAAGCCATTCTGATAGGCAGTGCCCGCAGCAAGAAGAACGTCAGACGGCTGTGAAACCAACCATGTGTCTTTTTAACCTAAGACTCTCAAAAGAATGAGCCAACGATTATTGGAGTTTTATTCAAGGACCTTTTCTTTTAGCTTAATCAGTGCTCACTCCTGTGGCCACCTGCCGCAGACTAAACCCAAAGGGAGCTCTCTGTGGAATACACGTATTCTGGGACAATCAGGTTTTACTTGCGCCAGTTTACTGCCGTTCTGTCGTCAAGAAACGACAATCATCATCGGGGGGGGGGGGGGGTGGGGTGTAATACCATATGGAGAAGAAAATATCAATCCAGCAAAAGATGGTTATTGTTTTATTGGGATTGTGCATTTTATTTCTTAATGAAATGTGATTGTCTTCCATGATATTTGTAAATTTGCTTTTTTATGTGACATATGTAAATATTAACTGTTTTAATAAATATTTCCTGTTATATTTTTAAATGCCAATTTGTTTCGTTTGTAAAAAAAACACAAAAAAAAAACGTTTCAGTTTATTGCACAAGGCACTCATAACTGGAAAGTACTCCCTTTCTCCACTAGGTGGTGTTAGACTACAAATAGCTGTCTATCGTTACCAGTGTGATAGATGGTGCTGTGGATTCTTATTTTGTTTCCTTCATCCATTTTTTACTTTCCTTCTACCTTATTATTTCTCTCTTCCTGTTCCCTCTCAGACACCCAACATGTTTCAGTGCATTATCTAGGCTCACCTGTTCAGGAAATGACAGCAAGTCTTTTTAAAACATTTACATTACCTTTATTTAGCAGATATTATTATCCAAAGTGATGTACAATAGTGAATACAGAAAGTACAGGAGAAAATCAAGCATCAAAAGTGCATAGTTCTAAGAAATATTTGTCAGTCTGTATTTGCTATCCACATTGCAAAGTAACCACGTTGTCTCAGCTATGCAGGCATGGGCAGCAAAAGGATACTGCAGCACATCTTAATTACTCAAACACAGTACAGCGCTAACATCTCAAAGCAGCTAGCTAGTTAAGGCTTGGTCAACAAAGAACTTCAGTGTATTAATCTCTTAATTACAGTAGTGCATAGTACAGTCAAGCAAAGAGATAATTGCAACAAACCATGTTTTGTACTATTTTTAATCTGGAAATATGAATGTATCTCTGATTAGGGTTAGCCTAGGCAAGGCTGACCCAGCAATGTCACAATATGAGGTTATTCCAATATCTTGATATTCAATTTATTATATCACTAGTTAAATCTCAAAACTTGTGGATGTTGATTCGTCGCATGACGTGGCAGCCAAATTAACACATTGCACAAATTGACATTGATATCAAGTGGCACAAATCCATTAAGATGTGTCCAAGCTTATCTGAAATCAAACATCATTTTTTTCAAATATCCAGGCAATGTCAATCCATTATTGAAAGATGTTGTGGAGATATGTTCAATTTAAAAGTACCTAGTGTAATTCAAATGTAATTTCTTCTCAACAGGACCGAGTCATTGGTTTCACAGAGCTGTGTATTTCTTGTGGAAAGTAATCACAGACAGCAGCTTGCGGTCTAGAATGAAGAAATCAACCTTTTTTTTTTTGACTATAGTTTGCCGACAAAAAAAAAAGAATACAAATAGAGATTCAAGCCATGAAATCAGGAAAGTCCAGAATAATAAAGGCGACAGAGAGCCATGACTTCGGATCATATCGCATCCCTGGCCTGCTAGACATCAGTTATCAGTTGTTCTTCTCCACCTTTGCAGGCCTTACATTCCACTTCAGGGATTTTCCCAATTACCCTTAGTCTCAGCATGATACCCTTACGCAGCATACGTCAGTGTTGGACCGTGTGGTGTTGTGGCAGCTCCCCCCCACTCACGGCTGCCCTGCGGCTGCCCTTGTTACTGCCTGTGACAGAAATGTCAATGTGCAGTTGACTGTTGAGACTGTTCTATCTCTGTCCTAAAGCCTCCTGTAACCCCCAACACACACACACACACAGAGAAAGCCTTGATTGTTTAGCTTTCCCCCCCCCCCCCCCCCCCCCTATTTAGCAGTCTATGCACTGTTATTGCTGCAACAGGTTAGTTAGCAAACTAGCCAAAACAAATCATAAATTCTAATTGAAAGTCAGTGGTTCTTCCACGTTTTCAGTGTACTCTCTTAAACCAGGCATTGCTGTCACATTTCATTTGACTGGATAGGTTCCGGAATAGTAATTTAAGTAATCAAGCCTAAAATAGTCCTGGCATTAGACGTGACATTTCATAATGACCCACATCATGAGCTTCTGCTCCTAGCATTAACCCATTACTGTTTAAATTAGTGAATATCACCTACGTTGACTTTGGACAGGGTCCAAATCAATGAAAAAAATGCTCATGACTGTCCAGGGAAATAGTTGACTCATTGAAAGCCATACATAACTGGTTTGTTTGAGATCCTTTCAATGGCTCTTTGGCTCAACATTAATGGCATTAAGGGGCCAGATACATGCTCAAAGATACACAGGGCTGTTACTGTGATATGTCCAGGTTGTATACATGTTGTAGAAATGTGTTTGTTCATGTGTGCACTGAGGGGACTTTCAGCCATTTGTCAGCGTTGGATCATGATTTATCTGAAGGTTGCCCTTTCCAGGCTCCAGATCTGCAGGGTCATTCATTCAGCTGATTTATTGAACCTGAGAGACACGAGACACCTCCACTAATGAGACCTCCCTAATTGAAAAAGTCATTAACATGTTTGTCACCGACCAGGTGCTTACTGTTTCCCTTGTTTTTGCGCTCAGTTTGTCAAAACAAGATTTAAAGAAAAAAAACGTTTTGGTTTTGCGCTAATTTATTTATTTAAATATAGGAAGATACACCAAATGTGCTGCAGGTTGGTTGGTGTATGACAAAGCATGAGATCATGTGACACCAATGTAGAGTGATTGGCTCCTGTTGCAGAGCCATATGTCACAGACGCAAAGGCCTGCCCCTGTCCACTGTCATCAACACCATGTGACCCCTCCAGACGCAAGAAACAGGAAGTAGAGTGGCGAAGCAGGCAGGAAGGCCCACCCCTGAATTTAGCCTGTAACCTGGCCTATAGTTTCCAGCCCCCCTTCACAAAGTTACTGTTTTGTGGAGAGGGGCAGTGAAGGAAAAGGATGGAATGAGAGCAGGGTAGAATGGGTCAGTTGAGTACTGCACAAATCCCATAAACACACACACACACTGCACATCTGTAGTGATAGGTTTAACTCACTAAGTGGAGGAAAAGCTACAATTACCCCCCTTCACCAACCTCAACATACAGCGCGCACACACACACACCCAGACACCAGAAGCAGTGTGTTCCCTGAGTTAAAACACTGGGGTCTGACAGCACTCAAGCCCCTCTCTATTTTGACTCTCAGGGGCTGGGGGTAGGGGGGATGTGGGGCCATTAAGATCAGCAGTAATGAGAGTTAATGAGTCTGCCCTCTCCACAAGGCAGGGAATAATCACATATCGTTCACTTTGCACTGGAGAGTGGACACACAAGCACACACACACACAATGACAGGAGAGGTATTCCTGAACCAAATGTGATTTATTCGATTTCCCAGTTGTCCTCATGCAGGCCATGGTGAGACTTGGAATCTAGACATGCTTTCAGGGACTGATTGACCATTTCCCTCCCAGGTTTGCTGTATTATGTAAGTCATTTTGTATGTGTCTGTCTCTGTTGACTGTGTTTGGTCATATTTACGTCATGGAGGTTCCACAGACCTGCACGGTTGTAATTCCATCTTTGTTTTTTGGTACATACAGGTATGGACAGAGATGTAATCCTATAATAAGATGATAATATAATTGACTTTGGCCCTACCATTATCAACCCCCTCCCCCATAACAGATTCCTTCTGACATTTATGAGTCAAACATCTATTTTGACACACTGACTCATATGTTTAAACAGCTATGTTTTTGTTGCTGGCTTCAGGGATTTCAGCACGCTCAACCAGTTGGAGCACAAGTCACCGATGACTGAGTCCGTGTTATCTTGCCCAGCATATTGTATGTGTTAGGACCTCAATCCAAATAATCACAAAATGAGAAACAACGGGAATGTTTGCAACTGTTATTTATTTATTAGTATTATCTGGATCTATTGAAAGGTACATCCTGTAGAAAAGGACCACTATCTATGGTAAACATTTTATGTCTTACATTTCTTTCTCACTGTCTTCTCATGCTTTGGCCTTGACCTTCTCAAAGAGATCACATTTACATTTAACTAACTTTACGTTCCATGACATAATATGACAAGACAAGAAAGGGATGACCTATCTACAGAATCATATAGACAATTATTTCTAGAACTCCTTAGACTAAATTGTGTAATCTTATGCCACAGACAATATCTACGTGAATAAGAGACTTGAGACTTTTCTCAACTATCTTCAATGTGTTGTAATGGTAGAAATACCATCTGTATCCTTATCATGATTGTGTTAATTTTAAGTTACTGACAGCTAGAAAACCCAGCAAGAAATAAACTTTCCCTGCCTCTAATTGCTCATCTTGAGTACTTGCAGAGTAACAAGCACAGTTATTTATGAGGATTAAACTGCTTTCCTAATGTTATCATTTGGTCTTCAACTGGAGCTTGATGGCTGAAAAATAGTGATATTGATTTCTTTGATTTCTTGCTAAGCAAAATAGGTTTTAACCTCTAAATCATATCATTAGGATTGTATCAACAAAGTTGAGCGCCTTCAAGTGTGAGGTGCTGCTTGGTCACTCCTGGAAGCATCCCTGTGTAACACTATTCTCGACAGAACATCTTTAACACCAGCATTTACTTACAAAAGTACTCAGCTTTGAAAAATAAACAGACATATTTTTATTTGGTGAGTTACATCACTAGATTGCTCTAGGCAGGTTTATGCACAGATATAGCTTTGTTCTAAGTGGATAAAAAGTGATTGTATGCATCAATATAGCTTCAAATGTGGTCCTCATCTGCTTAAGCTCTTGCGATTAAACCATACTGTGCAGAGCTATATCTACGGAGTACTGAGGTCCTGCTAACAGCAGATTTATCCCAATCAGGTGAAGTCACATATTATTTACTGCGGCCTGCATCATCAAGGGCTAAGTCTTTAGTTTAAGTGTCTTATATACAATGTAAACATATACTTGATAGATAACCACATTGGACTCTGACACATGTCAGTTACAGATGTCCTTTTTAATATTTTTGGAATGGCAGGTCAATGAAGATGTGTGGTTGAGGTTTGCGTTCACACACTGCTCTCCCTCAAAGTGGCTGCAAAAGAAAGTTAGGGAAGGCAGGTGGGGAGAAAGAAATGGAGAAGGAGAGAAAACAGATTATTGAGTAGGAAGGACAAGTATAATGATGGTGCACTGATAATTCATGATTTCCAATCTAACAATGACAGGGGAGAAGCCTAACCTACCAATTGGAAATTTATAAGATGATCTACATTGACATCATCATAGCTCTCCTGAAAAGTTGGGTCGTTTATGGACTCCTCCGGAATACTGGGAGGATCTTCTAGGCTGAGGAGAAAGAAGAGAAGTGGTTTAAACGAGGCACGAAGAACAGCAAACATTCCCTCACACAAAAATGTAAACTGCACACACGCACACACATGCGTACAAACCTTCTTTTTCCTGTGAGGACTGAGTTCAGGTATTTCTTCACGGCCATCTGTTTGCGGAAGCGGCTGTAGTTGTCTGTGAAGATCGCATCTGAGTGTCGCTTCACTGGGACTTGGTCCTCCATCATGTCGTCACTGAACACACATAGGTCAAACAATAACCCTCTTCAGTCCAACATCTCATCATGGACAGTGCATTCATACTATGAATTCATTTGAACACGCAAGAGTTATCTATAGTACATTTATTGAAACTCAGCAACAAATATTGTACAGACAATAAAATTGATTACTCAAAGCATGTCATAAACTATAACGATGTAAAGAGCCTATTTGAAAATATGATCAAATCAACGTCCTCTGATATGAGAGTTTATATAGGCCTGCATTAAATCTAGACACTAAATATATATTTTAATGGAATCTACGACTACATTTGAAACAGAAATTATCTTCCGAAATCCATAATTCCCAATGACAAGCGCCCGCCTGTAAGCCTACTGCTCACCTGACGCGCTTCCCAATCAAAGATTCCAGATACCGTCGCGCTGATAACTGCCCAAGAAGTTTGCTGTATCCGCTTGTAAAGAGACCGTCTGCGTGTCGCATCGGTCTGGCAAGAAAAAGAGCAAATTACAATAGCATTATATAAACCTAGCAAATATAATTTACAAAACATTGTAAATTTTTTTGTCAGGTATAAACAAGCAACTGAAACGGAAGACTACTGAAAAGAGCCTCACTTCAATAGATTAGGCAACATGTTACTAAATTCCGTGAATGATTTTCATAAACACATTTTCATAATTGTATTAATTAAGATAACTTGCACAGCGGAGATAGTAGGCTGCAGTAACTTTAAGAACAAACGAAATAAAACAATGTAGACTATATTGTTGCCTTCTATAGTCGTAGCCTACCTCGTAGATGCATATGGTAAACTCAGAGTCCGGGAATATAACACACTGCACAGGGCTATAAGGAGAAGCAACTGGGGACCGTTTCTTTGAACCATCGCTTTAAACCTGCAATGGAAATCAGGGAGTTTAGATGGTATCGTATAGTCTATACAATGACATGTATTCATAATTTGAATCATTAATATGAAACAACTCACAAACCACAACTCAATGCTTGTTACGCATCAGAGTTTTAATACAAAATAAATCGATTGATACAAACGTCGATTACAATCTTAAAAAGCGAACCGTTCTCTAAACAATGTAATACTATTTTGCAGGTTTTATCATGTTGATCAAATTGAGCACTGAGGTAGGAATGTTACAACTATTCAGACAAATGCGTAATTGCGCACGAGTTTTTAAAGGAGTTGGTGAGCACTTTGCCGCTTAACATCTACATCGATAAAGATGCTACGAATATTCACATTCAATCTGGTCTTGCTTGAACAATTTTCAATTCAAGTTAGGCAAAATCATTTATTAGACGTTAACAAAACTATAGGCTACATCCAGTCCATAGAAAAAGAAAGAAAACACGTATTGGAATATGCAAATAATCTGTTTTGTTGATTGCCTTAAAAATAATATCACAGAAAAGGTCTTACATGTGCTTTAAAAAATTGATCCGCGGGTCCTCTCTCTTTGGCGCTGTCCAGGGTTCTGAACGCTTCTTTGTGCGGCAGTGAGTTTCCAAGTAGTATTGGAACACAGTTGAAAATCTATCAGATGCTTCCCCACCGGTTAGTGTCTCTTTCTGGACCCACAGACCTCCCTCGTTTTATACATCGGATTACTTTTCATCAGGCAGGAGGGCAATCAGATTCGATCTAGGTTCTTACGTCATAACATCCCAACGGGATAGATGCGATCGTCATTGGCTTTTGGCATGCTCAGTTTGAACTAAGCTTATGGTAAAATTAAGTTTTGCTCGAACAGCAATGACTTATTTCACGTCATGGGGGCTGCTCTTGACTCATCTTATGATTACCCAGTCACAATAGTTGACTTAGATTGAACAAGTTTACAGGAGTACAGGAGAACTGAAGACAGAATACTCTTCAGTATATTAGGGTTGGCAAATTGACATATCAAGTCAATCGATTTTCAATTATTTAGAACTTAATACTAAATTCCATCTGATTGTTTTCAATGTGAAGATAATTCTTGCCACAGACGCAAAAACAGATACAATTGGTGTAACACATTTCAGTACCACAACCACATTCCCATATTCATGTGCATTACTCCACTGCTCCCTCTCTACTCCATCTTTTTTCTCTCCTCCCTCCCTCTAGCCCACCGTTACTCTCTCCTAACTGCTTAACTCACTCATCACATACCAGAAGGATAATTCAACGTGACAACACACATGATCTAGGTTAAATGCATGGTTAACATAAATGTCAGACGTGTGCGCGGTCTGACGTATTACCTCCCATGTACACTGTGTATTTACCAGTTCCCATGGATTGCATAGCATGTAACTAGTGCTCTGTTATTAAGTAAGGTTATTCACAGGACCATAGTTATTCATCAAACCACCTCCAATGCACTTCTACAATCCTCACCACTCAGCCTGTCACGACGTGAGGTGGGGTTGGACCCAAATGCAGGGGAGTACCAAGGCATAGTGAGGAACACAGGTTTAATTCTCAAACTGGGAAACAAACAGGGTACACGCAGGGACAAAGGACAATGCTAAGACAAAGACTGGACACAAAGCAGGAACCTAAATACACAGAAACAAACAAGACACAGGTGAACACAATGAAACTAACGACAACTGAACGAGACAGGTGACGACAATGACAGGGAAACACTAGGGCAGGGCAAAACCAAAAACAATAGGGGGGCACGGCTGTGGCCGTGACACAGCCATTCTGCAGTTGAACAGCCATAACCAGCATCCTTTGGGGACTGAGTCACAATCCTGATGAAATAAGGCCCAAGATAAAGTAAATTAAGTATGAACCACTGGGAAAACATACCTATTTAATTGACAGTGTTGATATGAAACAGATGCTGAATCCTTTGTCCAGAAAACGTTTGTGATCATTTGAGAGAATGTACACTTCCTCCAGATAAGTACATCCTATTGATACTTGTCAGATTGAGAGCAGTCTTCCGACTAGTAATCTCTAATAAGAAAGTCCATGTTGCTTACTTAATGAATGCATTACTGTAGACTACTATGTTATTATCATAGTACGAATAATTCATCAACACATTAACATTTGGAATGGAGAAAACCACCAACAGAAAACACCTGTCTACTTTGTGAGTTGTCTGCCAGGGAATCCGCAGCTTCTTAGAGGTTATTGTAGTTAGCACAAACTCTTCCCTAAACAGGGGTGATGTGTTTGTTTCAAAATTGGCCCTGGCAGGTGGACGTGAGCTTGGGCCCAGAGCTATACGTTAGAGGTGGAGACTAACGTGGCAACTGACAATACCACACCCAGCCCCCTTGATGAGTCACCTCTTGGCAGTTTGCCAGTGAAACAGCATTCACCACCCAGAGGATGACATAATAATAACTGAACTCTCTGGCCAGCCAATCAAGTTGAACTTTATTGTTGTGTGTACTAAAAACTGAATTAAATACTATCCATCAGGCACTTGCACGCATAACACACAAACACAGGTTTGTTTTACTATCGTAGAGAGGACTGACAATTCACCTCATTCATAATTGTGTAATGCCTGACCCTTAATCCTAACCTCAACCCTTTATGTAACTCTAACCCTAACACTGTTTCTAACCCCAATCCCCTTCCCCACAAGGACATTATTTTTTTCGTTTACCATCCTTGTGGAACAAGACCACACACACACACATATGAATATGCACACACTGTATTGTACACTTACACACACAAATAATCCGATGGCAGTGGCCCTCATTTTGGGCCCTAGAGAATTCCCTAATGTGGTTTTGTTCTGGTAAAGAAATCCTGCAACGGATCAATTAAACAACCAGCTCTTCATTGTATCGTAACTAATGCTGTAAAGTTATTTGTTTTTCAAGCCACATGGAAGACATTACATACAATAATATCCTTTCAGATCTTCATTAGTCTTCTTAAAGCAACAAAGCCTTACCCACAGTGCTCTGGGGACCTCGGGTCATCCGGAACAATCACATTACAGCTTTGTCTCTCTGGTCTCTCGCCAAGTTGCCCTTTCCTTGTATCCTCAAATGCTAAATGCTAAATTATAAATCTAAGATCGGAATTCAATCCTACATTTCAACACATTCTTTTGTGGATTTTTGTGGGTTATTCTTTGTTTACTTTGTTTGTAATACAGATTGCTGATGAATTTCAAAAACTTGTAGAATAGCCTTACACTGGTAATATCTCTGATTTTGCTGCTGGACGAGAGGAAAGAGTAGTTACTTTCAGGGACACATTTGCGGGAGAGGCACGAGCAAAAACCTTTCACATGTTTGACGTATTGCTATTTTTTTCTTGTGATTGATGTTCATGTGTCCGGAAATCAAAACCTTATTTGAAATTTAAAACACCACTGCAAATAAGAGAAAAGGCAG
Source organism: Hypomesus transpacificus (assembly GCF_021917145.1). NCBI lineage: Eukaryota > Metazoa > Chordata > Actinopteri > Osmeriformes > Osmeridae > Hypomesus > Hypomesus transpacificus. Next base: position 15,580,498 of record NC_061070.1, read on the forward strand.
GTGCGTGAGAGGGACACATAATGGTTTCCAGACAATATACAAAAAACAATTATATTCAATAAATACAGCAAAAAAAAAAAAATTGTTATTGTCTGGGGACATACATATATATTGGTAGAGAGCACAACCTAGTTTGGAAGACATGCCCGGGGAATAGGCGACCATTTAGTCACAATTGGGTTCATATTGACCTGACACATCTGTTCCGTGTGTCACCTGGAGTCGTGAGCATCACCAACGATATTCTGTCCGTGTTCCACGTTATGAAGCCCCAGACATTCCCTCCTGGCTGTTAAGAGGAAAGTGTGTAGATTTTTAAAATAATTTTCCACTTTATCATTCATTTCAAACAACATTAAAACAACCCCTGTCAGTGTTAATGTGTAAAAAATGTTCACCGCCATACGTCATGCTGCCCTATTCGGTCTGTGATTGGTTGAAACAAGGAGGGCGTGAACCTCGGAGTCGAGACAGGAACATGTCCGCGCACATTTGAAAAGCTTATTTTGCGATCTTTACCTTAATGGGTTGACTTAAGTAGTGTTTATGCTGATATTGGTAATCACCCGATACACAAGTAAGGGTTAAATAAGTAAAAGACAAGGACTGCGAGACGATACAGACTATTCCTTATTATCAGGTTTGCGCCGGTCTCCTTCTGCTTATGCTAACGTTATCTAGCTATTTAGCTAATATAGCTAACGTTTTAGCAAGGTGAGCTGACCATGCAGTGCTTGACAGATTTGAGGAGCTAGCACTTGGTTTAACCATTGGCGATATATCGAAGCCTAGTGTTAAGTTTGAGCTCGTTATGTATTTTAATTGGACGTTTTGGTGTCAATACTAGGACACGAGCTAGAGCTAACTAGCTGTAGCAAGCTTGCTGTAAATTGAGTCTTTGCCACTCAAGGCACTCATTGAATCAACTGTTACCCAAAACAGAAGGGTAACAGTTAGACTACAAACATTTAATGATGACATGCATGCATTGCTGGACTGAAATTACCGGTCTTTAAATCACTACTGATCAACTATCGTGTCACATGGTTATAGGCTAGTTATCGTGTTACAACTGTTAAACTACTGCTAGCATGGTTAATCAGAACACACACTTCCAGCTAGACGTGAATGATACAGTGAAACCATCAAAGCTAGCCACTAACCTGAGCATAAATAAATGCTTGAAACAACAGATTATAGCTATATTAAACCTAGTGAGGACCGCCTCTTTATTAACAATTCCACTTCTCCCCGTCTTGTCCTCTTCACCAGAAATAATGCTGATATCTGGAACTCATGTCGAACGTGTATGAAGAGAGAGCCACAATGATAGCCGCAGGGGAATTGCAGTCGTTTGTCCCGTTTGGCCGTGAGCACTGCAAGAACCACCCGAACGCTGTGAACCTACAGCTCCGTCAGCTGCAGCCAGCTTCTGAGCTCTGGTCGTCAGATGGGGCCGCTGGCCTGGTGGGCTCCCTCCAGGAGGTCACTCTACAGGAGAATGAGAGGGTACATTTACAAGTTAAAACTCAATATCACAATATTATTTCGTACCTTGCTTACTCCCTCCTTTCCTTAAATCATAAAAGTGAATCGCATCCCAATTGTTATACCGGTGGTCTCTGTTCTGCAGGAATGTTGGCAGCTGAGGAAGGGTTGTGTTGGAGACAGTGGTGATGTTGATTATGAAGAGGAGCTGTATACAGCAGGTAACATGGTCATCTGGAGCCAGGGCAGCAGGAATCAGGCCTCCAGTGTATACAAGGCCTTCACTGTGGACAGCCTGGTGCAACAGGTAGGCCTGCTAAACCCAGAGTGAGCTTGGCATATTGTCAACACATTACAGTCAGTCATACAGATTGTATTCAGGGACTATCAATTAATTAATGTATTTATTTTAACTAGGCCTTATGGTGCAACTTTGGTGTCCCACCAAAGAATAAGGATGGTAAGTAAGGAGCACTTGCTTGAAAATACTAGCATGCCTGACAACACGAGGTTCTGACCCACACGTCATTCTAGAGCAGCAAGGCTTACTTACTGACTTGCTTTCTTAAGGTTTTCTTATTGGGCAATAATTCTGATGATGGGTCATGTAAACAAACACAATGTGTCCCTCTCCTCCTCACGTACAGAGCATGACGTTGAGGAGCAGACCGTGTGCATCGTCCAGAGCACATGCGTCAACGTCCACAGCGTGTCCGGAAAGGACTTCATCTCCCCCTTGCCCTTTCAAGTGAGAACCTGGCTTTCCTGTTCGCCTGCTTACTCATTTGTTGGTTTGTGTGGATGATTGAAATTGGGGGTTGGGAGTGCTGCTTATGTAGAAGGCAATTACAGTAGTTTTACACAGCTAGTTACATTGTGATATTCCCCAGGTTCTGCCTATTGTCTTCATAAGCAGTTATAATGGATGATTTGGCTCACTGACAGCTGACAAGAGGCTGTGGCATGGAAAAACACCATTAGTCCGGATGTGAATTAACTACCCTTGGCGAGAGCGTGTGTACATGTCTACCGTGCGTATTTATGGGAGTGTGTGCTGTTATTTTTATCTATACCGACTAGTCATAATTAAGTAAGGTTTGTTTACCCGGCCAGTTGCGGGAACCCCTTGAGTGTGTTGTGGTTGAGAGCCAATCAGGTTTGTGTTGTTTCCCAGGTCTCCACACTGTGGCCCACTAAGTTTGGGCTGCTGCTGGAGCGCAAGAACCCTGCATCTGACGCACCTCTGAGCCCTATAAGGTACGCACACACACACACACACACACACGCACACACACACACACACACACACACACACACACACACACACACACACACACACACACACACACACACACACACACACACACACACGGACACACACGGACACACACTTGTTGGCATCTGCTATGTACTTGGGGCACAATGACTGTTTGTGTTTCTCAGGGAGCCACTACCTACGGTGTTCAGCATGCTACACCCTCTGGATGAGATCTCTCCGGTCATATGCCGACCTTCAGGTGAGCTACAAGCACTCGCACCAACGACTTATGACTCATTTCCATTGAGTTGAGTGTTCTATAGGTTTCAACATGTCGTCCACAAATGCGTCCTATGTGGAGGGCCGTGCGTTAGAGGCTGGATTGGTCCTCGGTCATCATCATGCAGTGGGATGCCTGGATGTTCTGTTCAGTCGATCTTAATCACTGCCTTGTTAGTGCTGGTTAAGAAGGAGGCTCATTAGGGGCTCATCTCCTGTGTGTGTGTGTGTGTGTGTGTGTGTCTTTTCTGTGTCCGGCAGGTCTGTTCGAAGCAGCTAGTGTGCAATATGTGTCGGATAGCACCATGAAGATAGTGTTCACCTGCAGTGAGCCTTCCATAGTGGTAACCTACGACACCGTCCAGGGAAACCACTCAGTGTGGGCGCTGCACAAAGTCACGTCTGAAGTAAGATAAAGTAGTAGTTCAGTATTCACATTTTTAAAGGTTTTTATTGTGACAATTTTAGATTAAAGTCTAGTTACATAATATCCATGAGGTAATTCGATTTACAGCATGCAGCGCAAAAACAAAGGTAATCTGATAATACATTTAAACAATTACAAAAAAACATTCATTATTTTAAACACACTGCATTCTTGTTGAGTTATGTCAAGTTGAAAGGGTTAACATCATTAGCAACGCTAACGAAATAAACAATTTCACTTACATTTCCTGCAACACATTTGTCAGACATAGTACTGCTGATAACCCTCCGTCCTGATGCCAACCCTCGACCGTGCTGTCTGACCCCAGGAGCAGGCTGCCATGCTGAAGTGGCCCGAGCAGATGGGCAGCAGGGCGCAGCAGGGCCTCGTGGGGCCCAGCTTCCTGACCTCTCACCTCAGGAGCGTCCCCCGGCTCGACTCCCCCATCGGGGTGGGGATAGGCTCCCCCCTCCACTGCCACGCCCTGCACAGCCGCATGACGTCCTCTCCAGGCCACCACTCGCGGACTCACTCTCCGAGCATTTCCAACATGGCCGCCCTCAGGTCAGATTGGGCTGTGGGTGTTTACGAGAGTGCGGACAGTACGTAGGGTATCATGCATACCCTAACCCTAAAACACTCGCTCACTCCTCAGAGGGAAATCTAGGATCCAGAGAACTGGCTCTGTTGGAGCTGCTTGCTTTAGGTAACTAGCTAGAGACTCAGTAATAACTCTGTTTCTTCTTCTCTCGTCCTCTCCTCCAGTCGGTCGCACTCCCCCGGCATGGCGGCGCCCTCCTTTACGGGTGCAGCTCGCTTCAATGTGTCATACCACTCCCTGTCCCCAAGGGGGCACCCCAGCTTGCTGCCCTCGCCCAACAGCACCGTCAACGAGTCGCTGCTGGGGCCAGATATGGAGCCCATTGTACCAGACCTCTGCATGGAGCAGCTGTGGAGTGACCCGGCCACTGCTGCCCCCCACAGGTAACAGGCAGTTACTACACTACTATATTGTCTTTTAGTGTTCAACAAGCAGGTGTCTGTAAACTGAGCGGTGTCCACATGCTATTGGCTGTGTTTGGTGTATTTTGTGGGATCCTTGCAATCCAGTTTTTGCTGTTTTTGAAATGTCTGTGCTTGCTGAATGGGTAAAGACTTGTTTACTTTATAGTTTATAATGTGGTTATGTATGGTGTGTGTGTGTAGGCTTTTGCTGTTGGGCCTTGGAAGGTAAACTGTGTGTTTGTCACCCAGGGAGATGAGCTGCCAGGCATCCAAAGTGTTTTTGACCTCTGACCTCTGTGAGAACCGCTACCTCTGCTTCCTGGTGGAGTCCCACCAACAGCTCAGGTCAGGTCAGGCAAGACCAGTGTCTCTCTCTCTCTCTCTCTCTCTCTCTCTCTCTCTCTCTCTCTCTCTCTCTCTCTCGCTCTGTCACTCTCACTCTGTTTCATGTATGTAACAAGTATGTTGTTTTCACAGGTGTGTTAAATTCATAGAGAGCAACAATCCCTCTCAGCTTATTTTCCCATCTGTGGTCTCCCTTCCTGCCAAAGATGCTGCACCTTTAGAGGTAAAGTCCACCAAACAAACAGCGCATGTATTATTCCTTCATGGAGTGATGTGTTCATCTATTTTTAAGCAATAAATCACCATTGTACAACACAGAACTATAAAAACCTTATAATGAATAAATCCTGAAGGTTTAGATGGAACAATCTGCCTCAAGCTGTGTTCTTCTTCCCTCTAGCACATAGACGCCATGTTGGTTCTGGAGACCAATGGCAGCCTGGCTCTGTACACAGGAGTCACCAGGGTAACCAAGAACATAGTCCTTCCACACAAACAGCCCACTTCCTGATTAGCTTTTTATTCCTCCATGTCTATTGGTTGATTTGAATTGTCCCGCCCTCCTTCTGATCCTATCCCAGGTGAGCAAGGTGTTTGTCCCCGGTCTCCTATCCCCCAGCTTCAGCTTGTCCAACCACAGCGGCCAGCAGAGCATGCCCATCGAGGGTGTGAGCACTCCTGCCAAAGCCACTGGCAGACACCTCAGGACCATGGATGAGGTACAATACTCCTCAATCCATGGATATGAATGGATGCTGTTAAATCTGTTTGATGAGACTGGAGATTATTGCACCAGTCAGACCCAGCTGGCAGTCTGATAGGAGCAGTAAGTTTTAATAATACTAATGGCCCAACTTCAGTCTGAACCGGAGTTTTCCGCTGTGGCCGTCATTATTCATTATTCTATAAAAGGAGCCATTAGGCCTTCTGTAGAACTTACCCCTGTGATGGATGAGGACTGCGTACACGCTCTGATCAATACTCTAATTAGATTGCAACCCGAGATCACAGCGTGGCTGTTTTTTACCTTTACAGATGGAGGGGGGGGGGATACACTAAAAATAGTCCTGTCAATATCATGTATGAAAGCTGAACTACTGTTGTAGATTACAACGTTCCAGAAGAAGACCAAAGATTATCAAGGATTGTCTATCTGAGGAATGATGATATTTCCTGACTTGAACTCTGACCTTCTCTATCTCCCAGATGGCTATGCCGTCTCCCGTGTCAGAGATTAAGGGGTCAACCACCAAGCTCCCTGATTGGTCCTGGCAGGACGACTACCCCTTCCAAACAATGGTGCCATACATCCAAGCTCTCCGAGACCCTGTCAGCAACAGGGTGACTCTGGTGGGTCTGCCTGTCTGTCTGTCTGTCTGTCTGTCTGTCTGTCTGTCTGTCTGTCTGTCTGTCTGTCTGTCTGTCTGTCTGTCTGTCTGTCTGTCTGTCTGTCTGCCTGTCTGTCTGTCTCTGCCTGTCTGTATGTCTGCCTGTCTCTGCCTCTCTGCCTCCTCTGTCTGTCTGCCTGTCTGCCTGTCTGCCTGTCTGCCTGTCTGTCTGTCTGTCTGTCTGTCTGTCTGTCTGTCTGTCTGTCTGCCTGCCTGCCTGTCTCTGCCTCTCTGCCTCTCTGTCTGTATGTCTGCCTGTCTCTGTCTGCCTGTCTGTCTGTATGGCTGCCTGTCTGTCTGTCTGTCTGTCTGTCTGTCTGTCTGTCTGTCGGTCGAATGTATCGAATGGCTTTTAATTGATACCACATAGTGGATAAGAGGAGAACTTTCTCTACACCAACTTGTATACCTCGCTCCCCCCCCCCCCCCCCCCCCCTCTGTTCTGCTCCACTCACCTCTCCTGAACACAACTCCTTTAGTCCCTCCCCCTTTCCCTGATCGCCCCTCGACCTCTCTTCACGGCTGTCATTCTCTAGCCCAGTGCAATATGTGACTGCTAGTGACTGGTCGACCACTTTAGGGCCGTCTTCATGCCATATCTGATCACTTTTGACTCCTGCAATGTGTCAATCTCAGGCAAATCCTATTGTGACATCTGACATGTCTGGACAGCACCAAACGTGTCAGTTTAAGGGTGGTTTGGGTGTATTGAACTTCAGCTGCTTGCAAATGTTGACCTATGTATGCACGTGGAACGCTGCCACCAGAAAGGAAGTCGGTAACTTGTCAGATTAATATTTCGCGTTTTTGTGGGATTCAAATTGTGCTCCTCCCCCCTATAATCTCGAGGAATTTATTCCAAATGTCTTTTCTCTTTAGGAGCTCAGTAATGGCACAATGCTGAGGATATCCATCCCTGAAATCGCCACATCTGAGCTGGGTAAGAGCCACCTACAGCAGGGTGAACCACACTGATATGCATGACCAGAGACGGTGGAAGGGGAATGTTCCGGCACCGAGCTGAGTCATGCTGCCGATCGCCTCGCCAAAATTGGGTTTAAGTGCTGCGAGCCACAGGCTGTCACACGCTGACGTACAGCAGCCTGTGGACAGGGGAGGGAGGGGTACACTCCGAGCCCTCGCTCCAGCCCACACACACTCACACACACTCACGCACACACACACACACACTCACGCACACACACACGTGCTAACTGATGATAATTGCTTCAGCAGATCGGAGGGGTGTTGCTCCGTAGTCCAGTGGCTCTGTGGCCTGTTGGCTGGGGATGTTTGTCTGTGTGCCGTCCAGAAAGCTGCCTGCCGCTCGCTGTCCTGTGTTCTGTGTGCAGCAGACAGGACTACCATGCACTGAGGCATACACAACATAAACATGAATGAAAGTGCATTTCCTGTTGCGATGTTCCAGGTCTGATATGACTTTTCGTTCATGACGTGTGGATTGTTCCATGTGGTGCAGCCTGGGTGTCTCCTGTGTATACAACAGTGACTTGGTGACAGGAGACAGAACAGGCTGATGTTATCTACTGCCGTGTAAAAGGTACAAATGAAAAAGTGGCCAGTGGAAAACAAGGCAGAATAAGGCTGAAAACCGATGATAGTGTCAGAGCTAGTAGCGTGTGAATACCTCAAGGGGGACTGGCTAGATCTAAACAGCCGAGGCAGCTTATTTTGTTTGTAAAAAAAAAAAAAAAAAAATCACCATAGGGGAGCTTGTTTGTATTAACAAAATGGATCATTTCTTTTGTCTAGTTATTAAAATCTTTGCTCCCCCCCCCCCCTCCATCTTTTGTTTCGGAAATTGGTAGCCAATTAGTACCTGTTCCTCCCCTAATGCGTTCCTCTGCATTAGTCACTAATTGATCCCTGAGATCAGGACTCGCTCTCTAATGGAATGGCATTTATCCTGTTCTGCTGTTCTATTCTGACCTTTTGTAGTTCTGTCGTCCAATTAAGATAGCAGGGCGGAGATGATTAGGTGTCTGATTGGGTGTAGCTTGGCGATGGCACAGGAGCTAATTAATGCGTGGTTGTCTACCTGCTGGCTGTGGGAGTTTTTTTGGGGGGCGGGGGGTGGGGGGGAGATGTAGTGAGTCGTGAGTTGGTGGTTTCTCAGGATGAAATATCATCGTCTTGCTTGGAAATCCTCTTGACTTATCTGTTGTTGACTGACCCACCTTGATTAATGACCTTTGTCTTCTCTCGCTGTCTGTCTCTGTCTCTCTCCTCTGTGTCTCTCTCCACCCCCCCCCCTCCACCCCCCCCCGTGGCTGTAGTGAGGAAGTGTCTGCAGGCGATGCGGTTCGTCCTTCCTAAGGACGTGGCCATGAAGGTTCTGGTGAAGTGGTACAGCATCTACAACGCCCCTGGCGGGCCCAGCGCTCACCTGGAGTGGAACCTGTTTGTCACCTGCTTCATCAGCCTCATGGGCTACAACACAGAACGCCTGCGCTGGACTCGCAACGTGAGCGCGGCCCCCACTTCCTGTTTTTACGCTCGCACGCCCAGCGCGCTGCTGGAAACAAACAAGCCTGATGAGAAAGGACGAGTCGAAGTCTGGCGTGACCTTGGGTTCTTGTGTCCTCAGCTCCATTTTGAAGTGCCCCTCTCTCCTGTGATTGCTGCCAAGAAGGCTCGGCCGGCCGAGACAGGCTCTGATGAGGTAGGCCGGCCCGAGCACGGGCCATGGCTCTGTATCTGAGTGGGTCTGCTTTGGTCTGAAGTGAGAGGGCGTCCTCAGGGCGTCCTCAGCATGCTCAGGTTGAAGGAGGGGTTAAGAACATGCATCCATTTGGCCACGTTGAGTCAGTCACCTTATTTATGGTTACATCGGCTGTTATTCTATTAATTCCACTACCGATTGCACTTGGCTGTCATGGTCACGCGGTCACTGGTAATGTTTTCATACTTTGCTTTGTTGTCTAGAGTCTCTGTGTTCAACATCATAGTTTTAGTAGGTTGTTAAAGTTTGTGTTTCTGTGTTTCTACCACTTTTTAAAAGCCTGTTTGGTCGTTAGCGAATGATCAAAACACTCAACATGCTGAATGAGCCTCTGGGTAGTGTGACGTTCCAGAGCAGCTTGTTTACCGTATGTAGGACTGCATGTATTTAGGCTGACCTGCGGTAAAGGATGACTCAGGCCTGGATCAAACCGGTTTTTAATGGACCTCTCTGTAGAACTCTGGGACATGTTTATGTTCGTTGTGTTGCCTGGGGAGGGAGGGGTGCTTCTGCAATAATCTACTGCTTGTATTTATTTTGATCACTGGTGGGTGTGTTTGACCATTGTGTTGTATTTCATGTGGGCGTTTCTAGGACTGGGAATATATTCGGGGCTGTCACTACCATCGGCAGATGGTGTGCAGGCTGGCTGGTCTGGAGACCGTAACAAGCGAACCCTCTGCCGGGGACTCCTCCTCCCAATCCCAGTCCCCTCCCACTAGCCCCACCCTGCGGCTGGACAGCTCCGCCCCCCTGTTCCCCCACATCCCCGCCCTCTTCTACGTGCTGCACCTGCTCTACCAGGAGATGCAGCTGAACGACCTGCAGAGGGGCGGGGCCAGGGCCCTGGTCAGCCTGCTGCAACAGCTAGCCAGGTAGAACGAGACAGTGTGTTTGGTGTGGAGGAGAAGGAGATGCTTGCGTAGGAGTCAAACCACAGTTTTGTGGAGTGTGTGTGTGTGTGTGTGTGTGTGTGTGTGTGTGTGTGTAGAGGTGGTGGTGATGTTTGTGCTCAGAGCCGGAGGTTGGGATTGGGGGGCGTAGAAGAAGGATTCTCACAGAGAAATCGGCAATCTGATGATAGATCATCGCCAGACAGAATAGCATGTCTGGACACAGCCAGCGTGTTCTCAGCCAGTGTCACACTCCCAGTGATGTCACACACGTCAGCCTGGTGCTGAGAGCACACAGCCAGTGTCACACTCCCAGTGATGTCACACACCTGGTGCTGAGCGCACACAGCCGGGTGACGTTAATGAGAGCTGGTGAGCAGGGTGCCCCCGCACTGTGGATCCTCACAGCACCACAAGCCGCTCAGCTGTCCACATTAAAGGAAGAGTTGAAGTAGGGACAGTCAAGCACCGGTGACACTCATTTCACTGGAGCTTTGTGTTAATACAGGAGATGTTTGCTAACACACGCACCACCAGAGTTAAAGTGTTTTGCAAATTTTGATTTATCCATTTGCCATTCTGCTGAAGTGGAGGTGGTTATGGCTGGCCGTGGATTAATTATATTGACTAAATGTCCAACTAGCGAACTAGTACAGCCGTTCTCATGACCTACTAATTGTGTGTGTGTGTGTGTGTGTGTGTGTGTGTGTGGGCGTGGGCCTGTGTTCCAGAGACCTTCATCTGGAGCAGTACATCGATCTGTACTGGAGAGACTACCCCTCCCTCATCACCTCCTTCACTGAAGTCTGTGTCGTCGAGCAGGGTGAGACACGCCACACAGCACGGGTTCACGGCTCTCTCCTGCTGCTCTCTCCTGCCACACGTCACTCAGTCCCTCACGTACCTTCACTGTCCCACCAAGAGCTACCTTAACTAGACCCTTTCTTATCGACGGGCGGAGAGTCGTGTGAGGGAACGTGCCTGTAGTAACGTGGGGCATGCCCCTCCCCTCCACAGCCCAGCTGGAGCAGATGCAGCAGCCGGCGTTCCTGAGGGCCGAGCCTCCCTGCGTGTTCGGCTGGCTCAGCCGCTGTCTGAGAGGGCAGGAAGTCCCACCTTTTCCCTTCCTGCCTGGCATCTGCGAGAGGACCCGACTCCTGGTTCTGGTACGACGACGTCATCATCATCAGTAGCTCGTCGGTATTAAAGATGGCGGTGTCCTCTGGAAGTCAGGGTTGAAACATACTGGTAGACATGATGCCGTTTGGTAACAGGAGCAGCGGTTATTACTGCTGGATTAGACGTTCAGCTTTGTTGCTTCCTGTCGCAGATGTCGGGTCCTTCCAGTCTGTTCCGAGTCATCTTTTTGCTGACATGCAGGCACTTGCTCACATGGTCCTGTTTAAATGTCACAAGCTCATATTACTGGGGTCTACTCAGTGGTCAGAGAGGGAGAAGAGGAAGAGGAGGAAGAGAGATATACATTTTGTTCTGTTTATTAATGATTTGAATTCTAGAGCAAAATATGTGCATGTGAGCTAGTGTGTAAACAAGAGACCTCATGACAACGTCATTTGTATTTGTGCATATTTAGTTAAGTGTGTGTGTGAGAGAGAGAGCAGAGACAGCGTCTCAATAGAAACGAAGGTAGGGAGATGGATGGCTGGAGGGCAGGCGTGGGGTGGTTGTGGGGGTGGGGGTGGGTTAAGCGAGGTGGGCGAGGTTGTGATGACCAGGTTCTGTGCGTCTCCCCACATTCAGGATAAGTGAGGTAACGCACATCACCACTGAGAGACGGAGAGCCATCGTGCAGCTCATCTATTTACTCCCATATACCTCTCTCTCCCTCTCTCGCTCATTCCCTCTTTCATTCCTTCTCTCTCTCTCTCTCTCTCTCTCTCTCTCTCTCTCTCTCTCTCTCGCTCATTCCCTCTCTCTCTCATTCCACCACTCTGCTGTCACACCGTCCCTCTGCTTTACTCTGTTGTTCCATCTCTATTTTGCTCCCCCCCTCTCTCCTTTGTCTACACCCCCCCCCCCCCCACACACACACACACACACTCGTCATTACAAGCAAAGCCTCAGTGACATCCCCATCACCACTAATGGTTGCACTGCAGATACCAGATGCTGACGGCTGTTTTCCTGCATTTATTTCCTCTCCCCCCTGGCCCCTCCCCCTCCTGCTGGCCCATGACAGAGCTATGCCTTGTATATCGTTGGAGATGAGAATGCCATTTCGGTCGACATGTCCAAATACTTGGCCAAGTTTTCTGCTGGTGAGTGACTGTCTTCCAGACGGGGGGGGGGGGGGGGGGGGGAAATAGTGTGTGTGTGTGTGTGAACACACCCAGCTTAACCCTTCTCCATGTTCAAAAACATTCCCTTTCAATATAGCTTTGTTGTTAGCATGAGAACGTACATAGGGGCCGCGACACCCGGAGAGACATCACATTGAGTTTGATGAAAGGGCAGGAAGTCTCTTTAGATCTTCAGCCTTTGCTCTCTTCTCACATTGTGGTTGACCTACATCCCCCGACCTGTGCCAACACCTCACCTGAAGCCAATTCTCTCCCCCTTCCTTTTTCTCACCCTCCCTCCCTCCCCTCCCAGGCCAGAGGAAGAGTGGTTCTGAAGCTAACTTCAGGAGGTAAGCCTGCATGCTCGGCCATGTGTCATTGAATCCAGATGAGTGCATACTGTAAGGCAGAATGGGATAGTCCAGCGCTTTAGTGATCGGGAAAATGGACGTCTAAATAGTCTTGGTAGTTATAGTCTTGGTAGTTAACCAGTACTCCTGCTCATTCTCAAGTGTTCTCCTTTGCTAGACAGAGCAGCGGGAAGACTGAATCCTCGAATGAGAGTCTAGCTGAGAAGCTGGTGGTGTGGTTAACCTCAGCAGGTAAGTGCTTTTGGATTTGCTGGTTAAAAGCCTCCTGCAGGTTGGCTGGTGTGACTTCCATCCATGGTCCATGGCTGCTTTGTGTTTGGTTCAGGTTTCACCCTGAAAGACCTGGAGTCTGTCCCCTTCGGTGTGGCGTTGCCCATCCGAGACGCCATCTACCAGTGCCGAGAGCAGCCCTGTTCCGATTGGTCGGAAGACGTCTGTTTGTTGATTGGACGGCAGGATCTCACCAAGCAAGCCCACAAACTCACCCTGGCCAAAGGCAAAGCTGTAAGTGAAGCTATGGACAAACTGGAAGATGCTTCTTTTACTGTTTAAAAAAAACCAACTCTGTTAGAAGGGGTTGGCGTTGTGGGTCTTTGTGTGTGTTTAACGATGTTTGTGAATGTAAGTGTAAAGTGTGTGCCTAATGTGACGTGTGTGTGTGTGTGTGTGTGTGCGCGTGCGTCCACCTCCAGCCGGTGGGCCCGGGGCTGTCGCTGGAGCCGCCCACCACCACGGAGGCTGAGGAGGAGGAGGACGGCATGACGGAGCTCAACCAGGACGTGATCGGCCTGATCTGGAGCCAGGACCTGAGGGTGCAGGAGGCCCGCCGCCTGCTGCAGAGCTCCCGGCCCGTCCGGGTCAGCGTGGTCCACCTGCCCGAGGTCAGCGACCACGAGTACATCGAGGAGAAGGAGAACAAGTGAGTGTGGAGAGAGGGAGGGAGGCTTTTTTGTGTATTTTTTATTTATTTAATAGTTTTTAAATGATTTCTTTCTTCAACTGCTTTATTGAGTGATGGTGACATGATTAGAGGGGCAGAATGGAACTCGTGACCCTCTTCTCTGTCGACTCCAGGCTGTTGCAGCTGTGCCAGAGGACCATGGCGCTGCCTGTGGGCAGGGGGTTATTCACCCTCTTCTCCTACCACCCGGTGCCAACAGAGCCCCTGCCAGTGCCCAAGCTCAACCTCACAGGTGACAAACAAAAAAAACCCCTCAGTTTTCAAAATGGTGTTCTTGACTGAGGAACTTGACTGTTCTTGACTGAACTATCACCATAAGTTTCGATACGTCTGCTTTTGTATGCCATTTGAGAACGTTGTCCTGTTTCCTAGGCCGTGCCCCTCCCAGGAACACCATGGTGGACCTGAACAGCGGCAACATCGACGTCCCCCCCAACATGACGGGCTGGTCCAGCTTCCATAACGGGGTGGCGGCCGGCCTGACCATCGCCCCCCGCCTCACAGGTGGACTCGGCCTGGATCGCCTACAACAAGCCCAAGATCCCTGAGCTGGCCAACGAGTACGCCGGCTTCCTCATGGCCCTCGGCCTCAACGGACACCTGACCAAGCTGGCCACGCTCAACATACACGACTATCTTACCAAGGTGAGGTTGCCACACGCGGAGACGTACAGTAGGGTAGCCTCTGCGCACGGGCCGATATACACGACTATCTGAGGATGGTGAAGATGCATTATACACCGTATACACACACAGAGACGGGTACGCTAGCGTCGGAGCATACGCACTCACTAACAGCCCCACCACACACACACTCGCTAACAGCCCCCCCACACACTCGCTAACAGCCCCCCCCCACACTCGCAAACAGCCCCCCCACGCACTCGCTAACAGCCCCCCCACACACTCGCTAACAGCCCCCCCCACACACTCACTAACAGCCCCACCACACACACTCGCTAACAGCCCCCCCCCACACACTCACTAATAGCCCCCCCACACACTCGCTAACAGCCCCCCCCCACACACTTGCTAACAGCCCCCCACACACACTCGCTAACAGCCCCCCCCACACACTCGCAAACACCCCCTACACACATTCACAAACAGCCTCGACACAGGCTTGCCGAAAAACCTAGCAAAGTTTTCTTCTCACCACAAACCGAGACACTTCTGACGAATTGATCGCAAATAATGCCAGTTCTGCATTTGTCATTCAGAGAAACTATCCAAACCACCAGAAGCCTTTGTTGCTGACAGAACTGGTGTAGTTCCTCCCGCTTTGCCAGGTAACCCGATAGCTGCCTCGGGTTCCGCTGCATTCTGGCTGTCGCCAAACGGACTGCATCCTGTTATTTTTCTCACATGAAAGTGGGAAAGGCCTAGTGTCACATCAAGCCCAGTTTCAGTCTGACTGGGCGTCTGCTGTTGACGCGTTCTGCCCTCTCATTTCCAGTCAGTCACTCTGCTGGAGATCTGATCTGTGGTCTGGAAGTTGTACCGTATCGCTGAACTCCGGTTCAGTCTGCACTGAGAAAACAACTGTGGTTATTGTTGTCGCTTGGCTCATACTTTACTACGAACTCATTGTGGGGTGTGAGTTATCTTAGCTCACCGAAAATAGAGAAGCCTGTATTTGAGTGCATGGTTAGGTGATCCAGTCTCATCCTTGGCTTGAGTGCCCAGACATAATTACTTCATGGATAACTCCATTTAGGTTCAGTGGAGTTTATTGAAACTTCTACACATATAATACTACCTGTAGTTTAGAAATGTGTTGCTCCTCCTCATCACACTCTGTATACTCGGGGCCTCATGGCTATCTGAAGTCTTTAGTGGTACTGAAGTAGAACAGCCCATTGACGGCCAATTGAAAATATTAATAGAAGCCAGCTAGGGGTCGCTAAGAATGTCACACTATTATAAAGCCCCTCAGAGGAGCGAGGCGTTCGGCGACGTGATGTGATTCGATGTACTGTAGCTGTGGGGGTGGAGTCCTGTTGTGGTCTGTAAGAGGCTGCCTCTCCCGCAACAACACGGTATTAGCAAACACAGCCTGACGTGCAACATCCTGTTGGAACCCACAGGGGTCTAATGAAACCTGTCCCGCTTCGTCTGACGGGACTAACCTCTATTTCCTCCCACCCCCGACCACCGTTTCCCCCTCCCCTCCCCGTTCCTCCCCGCTCCTCCCAGGGCCACGAGATGACCAGCATAGGGCTGCTGCTGGGAGTGTCGGCCGCCAAGCTGGGCACCATGGACATGTCCATCACCCGGCTGCTTAGCATCCACATCCCCGCCCTGCTGCCTCCCACCTCCACGGAGCTGGACGTCCCGCACAACGTGCAGGTGGCCGCCGTGGTGGGCGTGGGCCTGGTGTACCAGGGCACCGGCCACCGCCACAACGCCGAGATCCTCCTCGCAGAGATAGGTGAGGGAGGAACGGGGGTGGGGGGGAGGAAGTGGTGGTGGGTGGACACTGGGTAGAGAGGGGGGGAGGGAGTTGGGGTCCTTAGGCGGAGGAGGGAGGGGGGGGTGGTGGTTGAGGGAGAGACGGGGACGTGGCCGAAGGTCTGATGAAATGGACTGACAAGGGGGTAGAATTGACCCCAGTGTTGGGAGCAAGCTCTGTGGAGGAAGTGTAACCGGTGACAACCGCGGTGTGTGTCCCCCCCCCCCCCCCCCCCCCCCCCCGCAGGTCGGCCCCCCGGCCCGGAGATGGAGTACTGCACAGACAGAGAGTCGTACTCGCTGGCTGCAGGCCTGGCGCTGGGCATGGTGTGTCTGGGGGTGAGTACAGCGGGAGGTGTTTCCACTGCTGCAGCACTGCAGCTGCACAGTCAGGGCGCTGCCTGCCCACAACGTGGAATGCGACGGGAAAAAACCAACCGGGTGACTGAAAGACATTCTAACCCACTTCAAAAGAGTGACACACGATAAGATGAAGGGACTCTGTGCTCCTTTTAAGACTTTCAGTGCCTCTCTCTGAAGTCTTTTATCAAACAAGACGATGACAACGAAACCGTGTCTTGAATGAGAAGGCATTTCACACATCTCATGACATGACTATTCCTTTCCTTTGTCCTGTTTTTCGTCTTCTTTTTTACCTCACCTCTCCCCCACCCCATCTTTAACGCCCCTCAGCACGGCAGTAACCTGATCGGCATGACCGATCTCAACGTGCCAGAGCAGCTGTACCAGTACATGGTTGGTGGGCACCGACGCACCCATGCTGGCATCAACAGGGAGAAACACAAGTCCCCCAGCTACCAAATCAAGGTACCCCCCCCCCCCCCCCCCCCCCCCCCCCCCCCCCCCCCCCCCCGCACTGACACGGCAAGGACCATATTAAAGATGGAGAGAGAAGTTGATGTCGACTAGGACGTCCAAGTAGTGGTTTTGTGTCGCGAGCGCGTGACTTCATTTGGGTGTTTTCCCTCTCACAGGAGGGTGACACCATCAACGTGGATGTGACCTGTCCTGGGGCCACTCTGGCTCTGGCCATGATTTACCTGAAGACCAACAACAGGTGACCAGGCAGTCCTCCCTGGTGTCCTGCCTCACCCCCTTCCTGCCTCACCACCTTCCTGCCTCACCACCTTCCTGCCTCACCCCCTTCCTGCCTCATCCCCTTCCTGCCTCACCCCCTTCCTGCCTCACCCCCTTCCTGCCTCACCCCCTTCCTGCCTCATCCCCTTCCTGCCTCATCCCCTTCCTGCCTCACCCCCTTCCTGCCTCACCCCCTTCCTGCCTCACCCCCTTCCTGCCTCTTCGCTGCCCATGTCTTCGCTGGCCGTTTGGGCTCCATTTCACCCACACTGAGAACTTTCTGTTCCTCTTAGTTCTGATGGGATCAGAATCTTCAACCGTCTTTTATATCATGAAGAGCATCAGCACATCTCATTCCCTCTCACCTTCTAGTGGTGCTGCTCTCCTATTGGATGAGAGCCCTGGGATGGCGTTAACAAGTCATTGTCACCTCCTTCTCTCAGGTCCATAGCTGATTGGCTGAAAGCCCCGGACACCATGTTCCTCCTGGACTTCATCAAGCCAGAATTTCTGCTTCTGAGGGTGAGTGTGTGTGTGGGTGTGGGTGTGTTAGAGAGAGAGTAATAGTATCGGACTGTGTATGCAGTACCTAGGGTGTAGTAAGGCCTGCCGGCTGTCCTAGACTCATAATTGGTTTGTCTACACTCACTTTTTCTCTCCATCTTTTTCCCTCTCTCCATTTCTTTCCCTCTCTCTCTCTCTTCAGACCCTGGCCAGGTGTATCATCATGTGGGATGAAATCTTGCCAAACTCGGACTGGGTCAGCAGCAATGTTCCCCAGGTAATCACACACGCGTGTACACATTGGCATTTTAGGAGCACAAGGGCCATTATGTCAGTCAATTAACATGAGCAGCTGGAAACTGCAAATCTTTTGATGACTGTGTTGATCATGTTGCGTGCTGATTTCTTAATGAGAAACGTCTAACCAGGAAACCTCTTCCCATCCCCAAACGAGCTCAGTGTCACGAGGGTACGAATGTTTGTGTGGGCATAACAATCCTGATGGAGATTGTCTAGAAATAATGACTGGCAAAAATGATCCTGTTGTTGCTTGTAGATAATCAAGGAGAACATTGGGAGCACAGTGGTGTCGGAGGACCTGAACATGGAGACTTTGGCGTGAGTAGAATCACTCACCTCCAGGCCTGGCCAATGGACTGACTAAATTGGGCCCATTTGGTCGTACATTTTTTGATGCCTGGGTTTGGTCTTTAATTGTGTTTGCTGTGTGTGTGTGTGTGTTCCTGACTTTAGCCAGGCCCATGATTACATCATCGCAGGAGCCTGTATGGCTGTGGGCTTCCGATTCGCCGGCTCTGCCAACTCGGACGCCTTCGACTGCCTGGTATGAGACTTCACCTCACTGTTTCTCTCAGAACTTGGCTGTTTTGAATAGACTGATTTCTGTTTTGACCAATCTGTTTCCCCCATAGTACAAGTTTGCCAGGACCTTCATGCAAGGTTTGACATCAGCTACAGCCACAGTTGTAAGTCTGAGTTTTGTTTGGAGGGGGGGGCTGTTCATTTTGATCCATTCTGTTTGACCGTCTGCTTCTGAACCACCACAGCTGACTGTCCCAGTCGTTGACCAGTTTATGTGAGTGTGTGGGGGGTTATCGTGGTGCTCTATGATTATACCCCCCCCAGACGGGCCCCTACAACCTGCAGACGTGTCTGAGTATGGTCCTGCTGGCCGTCTCCATGGTGATGGCGGGCTCGGGGAACCTGCGTGTGCTGCAGCTCTGCCGCTTCCTCCACAAGCGCACCAGCGGAGAGATGAACTACGGCTTCCACATGGCCCACCACATGGCCCTGGGACTGCTGTTCCTGGGAGGGGGCAGGTGAACACACACACACAGACACACAGACACACACACACAGACACACACACACAGACACACACACACACACAGACAGACAGACACACAGACACAGACAGACACACACACAGACAGACACACACAGACACACACACACAGACAGACACACACAGACAGACACACACAGACAGACACACACAGACAGACACACACAGACAGACAGACACACACAGACAGACAGACACACACAGACAGACAGACACACACAGACAGACACACACACACAGACAGACACACACACACAGACACACACACAGACACACACACAGACACACACACAGACACACACAGACACACACAGACACACACAGACACACACAGACACACAGACACACACAGACACACACACAGACACGCACACACACGCACACAGACACGCACACACGCACACGCACACGCACACACACACACAGACAGACACAGACAGATACACACAGACACACACACTAGAAGATGGAGTCCGCTCTGCAAGGCCTGACATGGAGCACAAAGGAGCCGTCTAAACCCAGTGATTGTGGGCTCTCTAACACACCTTCTAATTACTGAGACGAAATCTGCCACTTTGAGTCTGTTTTCAGACATTGCATTGTGACTGGTTTTCTTATTTTAGAGCGGACAATTTGAGGCCCACGCTGCAAATGCAAGGTTTCCATGTGGATGGGGTTGTTGCAGTGTACACCCAGTCTATCATTCTGAGCTGTAAACACACACTGGCCTTCAGAAAGAGAGATTGCAGAGCAGAGCAGATACATGGCGCCTGTCTTTCACTCATTATCACATTCCTTTCGTGTTACGGTCTTATCTTTCTTTCATCCCTCCCTTCCCCCCCCCCCCCCCCTTTCTCTTCATATTTGCAGTGTGGCCTCCCCCAGCCCTGCATGTCTGGAGGTAGCCAGTTCCTATCCCAGCTGGGTGCCTTGACAAGTCAGACTGAAGCAGTCAGTCTTATTTCAGAGTGCGACCCCAGACTGACATCAGTACTGAATGTCACTTTGAAACTGCCAGAGCTAAGGCTGTGACTCATTTTGAATTGCAAATGACTAAAGCTATGTTGAGCACACCTCAACGTTTTCATGTATTAAAATGCTGCACGTTTCGTCCGGTGTTCAACGCGCCAGAGGAAGTTCCTTCTTAGCGCACAGAGAGACCAGTGTCAAACCATCAAGTCCGGGCGGTTGGTGTCGTTTTGTCACCAAGCTCATGTCTGTGCTTGTAACACGTCTTTCAGCAGAGCACCTCGCGAGATACAGCTACAAACCCACTCAATTGTCTTTGGCTGTTGCCACGGAGACCGGGTGATTGGCAGTTGATGGGTTGAAGAGTAATCTCTTGAGCGTCCGTTTTATTGGGGGAGGGCAAAGCAACTCCGTCACCTGGACCAACCCATACAAGTGCCTTCCCTCTCCAAACCCCCATTATTGTGTGAACCAGGCCAAGCACACACTTAACCCCCCCCCCCTGCTATTAGATTTAAGTGGGGCTTTTTGTAAGATAAGTTGACGTCAGCTACCACAACAATATACCACTGTTTTAAAACAGGAACTCAATTGTTTGCAAATAGAATAACGTTTATTTGTACAGTATATTTTTGGGGGTGCTTTTCTGTTCCGGAGTTTCAGAGTTAGTGTAGTAGTGTGTGGGACTTGTTTGGTTAGAGCATAAGACTGCAGAACAGGAGATTGAAGGTTAAAATCCCCCCCCCATGCTGTACGCAACATTTGAATGAAAATGTCTGCTTAGTAAAAGGAATATGCACTGTTATCTTGTTGTTCTACCAGATACACTCTAAGCACATCCAACTCTGCCATCGCTGCCCTGCTCTGCGCCCTCTACCCACACTTTCCTGCCCACAGCACCGACAACAGGTAACATATCAACCCCCTCACTCCGGCCCTGCATCTGTCAGCTTGTGACCTTCCTTCCATCCTTGTGGGATCACTCCAGGACACTCTGACCTTTGACCCCCAGGTACCACCTCCAGGCCCTGCGACACCTCGGGGTGCTGGCGACCGAGCCTCGTCTGCTGGTGCCGGTGGACGTGGACACCCTGAAGCCCTGCTACGCCCTGCTGGACGTCACATACAAGGTAAACCAGCCAATCGCCGGCCACATCTGGCCTAGGTTGGTCACGACACAGCCTGGAAGAATTAGCCCAGCGCTTCAGTGCTAATTGTAGCCACAACTGAAAAGTTCAACACACCTGGAATAAGTCTGGCTCCTCCACCACTTCCAGAGTTGGAATGATCTAGAAATACCATGGCCATGCTGAATAAATGGTCACTGTTAACTCTGTGGTTGGATGGCCCAGATTCCTGGTTCAAATAGAAAAGCCATTGCCTCAGGCGTAAATACTTAACAGATTCACAAAGCTTATTTTGGAGCAGATGTTTTTTGTACTCAGCTAACCCAAGAGTCCGTCTGTCTGAAAGCACTGTAATGGTGAAGCCTAGAGGATCCGATGGTCACCCGTTACTATCACCAACTCCACCACAGTGTTTTTAACATTCAGCAGGACCGGCTTGGCTGAGTGCGTATTTCAAATATTTGAAATATTTGAAATGCTCAAGGCGCACTTGATTTAATCTTGGCACGCAGAGCAAAAGCGCCACCCCATAAGAAACTTAACACAAAGCAAAAAAAAAAAAAAAAAGAGAGTGTGTCTTTCAAATATTCAGCAGATTCAGTTATTTGAAATGATTGTACGCTTGGTGTGGTTTCCAGTCAACTAAACCAATCATTGTTTGCGTCATTTCAGTTCCTCTTTTATGCTGTTGTTTTCTGTATAATTGTCCCATCATTAGTCATGAATAGGGGGCGGATGTTTGCGTCGGGGTGTGTGTGTGTGTCTGGAGGTGTGTGTGTGTGTCTGGACGTGTGTGTGAGGGCTGTTGAAGGTTGGTTGTGGAGGACGTCTATCCTCCCAGCATTCCCTCTTTCAATTACCTGGAACAGCAGAGGGGAGACCAGCTGCTGTTAGCACCAATCACACACTCCATATCCCACATGTGCACACACACACACACATAATGTAGCTCTCTCTCTCTCTTGTTATATATGTGTTAGTGTATATATATTTTTCATACATGCCGTTAACATCCATCCTTACTTATATGACTAATAATGTGACTGTATATATCAGTGCGTGTGTGTGTTAGTAACTTTTTTAATCATGAAAAACGGTTGGATGTTTGCGTTGGGAAGGTGTATGAAGTGTGTGTATACTGTGTATATACATATATATATACATATACACACACTCTGTAATATGGCAGATGCAATGTTGTGAGGTGTCACAGTGTTGTGTGCTGTGTGTCTCCAGGAGAGCCAGTGGTATGAGGAGACCACCGTGGAGCTGATGGCTCCCACCATGCTGCCTGAACTGCAGCTTCTCTCACGGGTAAACTTTCCTCAGCGCTCCATAAACATGTAGTCCTTGAGGCTGCAGCCCAGGTGCGCTGTCCTCGGGGGGGCACACAGTCAGCCTGCAGAGTTTGCAGTGGAGTTTTGTCATTGTTTTTTTTTTTTCGTCTGCTCAGATTAGGGTGAAAGGCCCTCGTTACTGGGAGCTGTCCATAGACCTCAGTAAAGGAACTCAGCATCTAGAGTAAGTATATATATATATATATATATGTGTGTATTTTTAATTGTCTACTGTATTTGTGCGGAGGTATGAAAGTGCAATGTTGAGATGTATTTCTTAAAACAAGCCTGGAACCTCCTCTCTCCCCAGGTCCATCCTCTCCAGAGATGGCGTGCTGTACGTGAAGCTGCGTGCAGGCCAGCTGCCCTACAAGGACGACCCGCGCGGCTGGAAGAGCCTGCTAGCACCCAGCGTCAACAACAGGAACTCTGAAGTCCGCACCTTCAAGGTACTACGCAGCACAGGAATACATGCTTCCTGGCTCCCACAGAACAGCCACATCCTAACACCGGCTTCATGATTGGCCCACACACTGAGAGGGATTTTCCCCATCGTCCTGCCAACAAACCTCTGTACTGTGTGCCAGTTCAGACCCAGAAGTTATTTTGTGGTCTCACTTCACCCTGCAGCCTAGCTTGGCTTGACTTTAAGGCCCAGCTGAACTGGCCCGATAATGTGAAGATACTGCATGTGATAAGAATGTTGTGATAAGCACAAGAAGCAACACTTGGCTTGGTTGTGCTTTACACAGGAAGTAGCTTGCAAAGACCAGGTGCTAAACCATAAAACACAAGGTTTTATTAATTGCTTTTTGATGGTCTGGAAAAAGAAGTTTAATACGTGACAACATACCCTTGAAATGATAGCAGTGCTGGTCAAGATCAGTCCAACATGTTTGATAATGGTTCAACAGTGTGGTGTTCTAAATCCAGACCTTAAACATAATAACCCTCTACGTAAAGCCAAGATCAAGGCACTCATAGAAACAGCATTTGGGTGAACACACACACACAACTGCCAACACACTAATTTGGCATCATTTGTCCAACACATGGCCGATCGATACAAAGCTAATGAGCCTCCATGTCTGTATTGACCCACGCAGGCAGAGGGGGAATCATGAATGAATCTTGGAACAGCCAATATAAAAAATGCCCCACTGAGGTCCAATCCCTGTGGAACCAGCAGTGTTGTCGCCGTGGGGCTTTGAACCCTACATGAGGTCGGACTGGGCAGTGTGATTGACAGTCTGTGTATTACGTCCCTGTATGCTACTGCCCTAGTGTCAATCTGCCTGTCAGCCTACAGCAGCCCCCCACCCCCCCTCCTACCCCCATCTATGATGGTGATGATGATGATGGTAATGATGAAAGGGATGATTTTATCCAAAGCAGACCATAATGAGCTGTGCAGAACCTTCCGGACCCACAGTATCTGCAGTGCTGAACTGTCTGTACATACTGCCTGTGTGTTTCTGTCTTCCTCAGCCTGAAGCCATCTCCACCTTCACCTCCGACCCTGCCTTGGTCTCCTTCGCCGAGTACTTCTGCAAGGCTTCGGACGGCATGAAAAATGTACGTTTGTGAAGAACAGGATGATTGTTGGTAGAGGGGTTATGGTGGATTGCTATGCATGCTGGTTCAGTGTATGTTTGACCCCCTACAGACAGACACAAACCTCAGAATAGATTAGAAAATTGCCTCTCCAGAGAATTTCTTGAAGAATCCACTTTAATAATCACTTGAAGTCCATTTTATTAAGGTCGGGCCGGCAAAGTGTACATAATGGCTGTTGCTGGATATAGACAATTATTAAATGATTTTGTTTGATTATTCAATTTAAGTTAATAACACATACATCATCAGGATCTTTATCTTTCTACAAATTCATATGTTCTCTCATCTTGAGATGAGTTGAGCAAACCAAAGTGCACCCTAAGTATTTCAATGCACTACATTTAAAGCCAGTCACCTTGAGTCTGATTGAAGTCACCCACTGCACATCCCTCTGTCGTTCCTGTGATTCCCCAGAGAGAGGAGACGCTGGCCTTGTTCTCGGCCATCCTGTACGAGTGTGTGACCCAGGAGAACCCCGAGATGCTGCCCACCTACATCGCCATCGACCAGGTGAGACCACAACACCCGTAGGGTTAGGTTAGCCTATACCACCTACTTTAGGTTGGTATAGGTGTAGTTCTGAGGGCGTATGTGAAGCCCGCTGTGACATTGCTTGTAAAAAGGGCTATATGCACACACGCATGCATGCATGCATGCATGCATGCATACATACATACATACGTTAACATATAACATAACACAATTTGAATCGGCTTGATTTGACCGTGTGTGTGCTCCCTTTCCGTGGTCCGTGCTGCCCTCCCCCTCGTCTCCCTCCCGTGCAGGCGGTGCGGAGCCTGCGCAGGGGCGAGCCCAGCGAGACGTTCGCCCTGTGGCAGACGAGGCTGGTGCTGGAGATGTGTGAGAGCCGCACGCTGCAGGGCCGCGTCCGGGAGGGGGGGCAGGGCGGGGGGGCGCTGCTCAGCTCAGAGTTCCTGCCCGTCATGAAGAACACCGCTGATGGGACCCTCGACCACTGGCTGGCAGGTGGGTGTGGCTTCGTAGTACCCCACGCGCATTCAAAATGTTTGTGTGGGGGGGGGGTAGGATGGCTGAGCGGTTAGGGAGTCGGGCTGGTAATTAGGAGGTGGTTGGATCGATTCCCGGCCGTGCCAAAGGACGTTGTGTACTTGGGCAAGGCACTTCACCCTACTTGCCTCGGGGAGAATGTCCCTGTATTTACTGTAAGTCGCTCTGGATAAGAGCGTCTGCTAAATGTCTAAATGTAATGTGTTTGTGCGTGTGCGAGTGTGTTTGTGAGACACTTAACGCCTGTTCTCTTCAGTTCATGTCATGGTGGGACAGCCACACAAGTGTGGGAATGACTGCACACTGCCACAGAACACCAAACCCACATGTCAAACTGATCCGGTGACAGTGTCATGTCAGCCAGCTCCTGCTTGTACTGTCCACACATCACTTCTCCAGGCACTGACGCAGGACCTGTTGACTTGTTTTGATTGCTGAATGTGCTCTTGTGATTCACATACATTTCTCCACCAAGAATAGTTAAAAATAAATAATACAAATGTATATTTGAGTGCGAGTTTGTAAATGTTCTTTCCCCTCTTTCTCTCTCCCCTCAGATAACAGTGAGGTGCTGTGTGCGCATCTGAGGAACCAGCCCCTGGCAGAGGGCAGACAGTCGACCATGCTGGCCTGTTTCCTGGTCTACCACTCCATTCCCTGCCTCAGAAGCTTCCACCACAGTCCCCTGGAAGGTAAGACCGGCCTAGGGCTGAAATGACACGACAGTGGCTCGGCCCCCCACTCCTTAACCCGTCCAATTCTGTCCAAAAGCACCCATCAAAATTCTAGATTGTCTGCTCTGTTTGGAGTCTTAGAACTTTGACAAGGACCCCCAGTTGAGTCTCACCCCTGCTGGTCTCTCCTCCTTCTCCTCCACCTCTCTCTCCCCGCTCTGCCAGGAATCCCTTCCTTCCCTGAGCTGCTGCTGCGGTTCAGCCAGCTGGGCGTTCCAGTGCGGGCCCTGCTGCGCCTCTCTCCTCTCATACTGGGCCCCGCCCCCTCCCCGCACGCCCTCTGACGGCAGGCAGAGAGCGTCACACAGCCGCATGCCTTCTGACGTCACATCTGCCAACAGACATCGCCATGGCATCACGGGGGGGGCGCACGCCTTCTGTCTCGACGCCTCTCTCGTCCAATAGCATCCGTGTGTGGCTCTCACAGAATGCGACGGTGCTCTGTGACATCCAATGACTGCAGCCGGACTGGGCCTCTGACCCGCCTCCTCTGAGCTGACACTGCACTGCTCTCGTCTAACAGTCAGACCTTAATGTACAGTATGACCTGACATAGGCCTTCTCACTTCATACAACTTGTACGTCATGTTTGTCTGTATGTTTCTACCCAAGTTGTACTAATGTACCAAATAAAGTGGAATTGGAAACTTGGTGACAAAATCTGGGACGGTAATTGTGGTGTGAAATTCAGTGTTGGAAATTATTCTAACTTTATTATTGGTTTATGTGTTGTGTAGAATCATAATGGAGTTTATTGTCCTAACACAATCAATTTTAGCACAGGATACATCTAGACCGGTGTATCTCACATTAATTATCAGAGATGCTGTTCTGGCCAATTCAATAAGAGTTCAGGCTGTGTGTGTGTGTGTGTTTTGGGGGGGGAGTTGTTGTAACATGGAATGCAATGTTCTAAAAATGTGATTGCTCAAGGAACATTCCAGTCTTAAATGCATAACATCTCACACCACACCCAGCACACATCTCATATGTCTAAATGGTTCCACTGTTTTGTTGCAAGGCGAGTGAGAATTCAGGCTTCAGATCTGTGTGGGTTATTTTCTTGTTAGTACAACTTTAGCTTCATAGGAGGTGATATTGATACTTGTCAAGTGACTAATAGTGAAAGTTCTAAGTGAGACTATTACTAACAAGGATGAGAAAGAACAATGTCCACTCATTTCACTTAAACTGAACCCCAAGTATGTGGTTTGTTATTAGGGAATACTGTCCGTCAAATCCAGTATCGGTGCCTGTAGAAATTGGCCTTCAACTCTGAATTCCAGTTCCTGGAAATGTGCTTTTAATCTTCTGTCACATGCCAGATGTCATGAGACCTACTGTACTCTGCTCCAGTTGAAGACCAACCGGAACTGTGGAGAGTGGGTGTTTTCCTGTTTGCGCTCCTCAAAGCAGATTGCTTTAATAAGCTTGTGGGAACAAGCACCCAAGAGAGAGGGCAGTTTGTTTCCACTATAAAACATTCTAAGTATGTCATACAGAACACGCCCTGTTTCTAACCTGGGAGTTTCACACGTCCTAAATAAACACTTGACTTAAATCTTACACCGAAACGTCATTGAAATATATAGGACATCATCCTCATGGCAAATTATTTCCCAATTTCTGGGATTAAAAAGTATGCTTGCATTTGTGGGACAACTTTATATTTTTTTACGACAAACTACATTTGTGTCCACTTTTTTCTCGATTTCAGCTTTCTTAATTTGTGTTGCACGTGAGCTCACACAATATATTTGAGTTTTTTTCATTCATAAGGATTGAATTGCTGAAGTTGAGTTGTTAGTTCGGTAAGTAGGTGGGTGTGACCAGAAAAAAATGTGTCACAATCTAACTCCCGCATTGCTATGAATGACTTCTGCCGCGGAAGCCCGTTTCAAGTCCGACAAACATAGAAGCAGGACTTTGAAAAAAGTCAAGGGCACCAGTTTGTTCTTCGGACAGGGACATTTTATTCACATACTGTTAAGTAAATTTAAACTCGTTCTGGTTTGCCACTAGCCAGCGCTTTTGAAGTGGTGACATAAACTTGTCTGCGCATAGTTATGGGTAAGTGTTGCTGCATCTCACAAAACTTTTTTTTGTTACATAAGACTATGGAATGTAAAGATTGAATTAATGTCGCAGGTAGCCTACAACATAATTATCATCAAAAGGTCACATTTGAGGAAGTTCTTGTAACATGGATACAGAAGGGACAGTAATTAGGTCCACTTTTGTTCATTTAACACGTTGCTCACAACACAGCATGAATATAATGAATATTTATGTGCCTTATTTACCGCTATTACAAAAAAAACTGTTGGGGCGGGACATGGGGAAATTTGAAGTTTGGAGAGTATCTGCAGCGCACTTGTGCGTAATGGGCGGTTTGGATAGATAAAAGGAAGTGTGTGGTGTTAGTGAGCAGCATGAGATAGTAGGCTAGTTTCCTGTTCCCTTTTTCAAACTCAGTTCAAAAGTTAAGGGTTACTCGGCCTAATCGTGTAGTCTGAACCTCATCTACTAATTAAATACTCCTCTCCCATCAAGCGTGCTCATACTTTGGCATTACATTCAACAGCCCCCTCTGTCCACATTTTTACATACCAGGTTAAGTATTAACTTAACATACTTCATCTTCAACAGAGTATGGTTGGTTTGTCCTGGTTTGTGGCAAGTATGTCCAACAGGAAGTTTTTAAGGATGCCCTGTCACCTACAGTGCAGTTTACTTGCGTCTCTCAAAGACGGGGCATGTGCAGCCTTATGTCGTTTCTACCATGTCTACTTTCTTTAGTGCTGTCTTTGCTGTATCCGTTCCAGCTGTTGAGATGCTCTAGATGTACCCCTCATTACTGCTGATGTACTAGATATAGGGTTAACCCTAACCCTAACCCAGGGGACAGTGACCTGGCACCTTGATGTATTATAAGAAATGCTAAAGCTTGTCATTGCCACACAGTTAGAGTATGACTCCACATCATCTCTTTTCTCACTGGTTAAACCCATGTTCCGTTTCAAAATGATTGGCATGGGACTTCCCTTCTATCACCCTCCCTCCCTCTCTCTGTCTATCTCGCTCTATTTCGGTATCTCCCTCCCTCCCTTCCACTCTCTCTCTCGCCTGCCTCCATTCATGTAGCTTTAGTTGGACTTGGCAGATAAGACATGAATAAAACCTTAATTTCCATATTGCTCCTATGAACTCTAATGGTAATGGAGAGTTTGAGGGGGAAGTGCCTGACTAGTCTGTGTTCTAGCTTTAGTGTTCAGAGACGAGAAAGAGAAAGCATAAAGAAATCAGCTTCCCTGCAGTAACATAGAGCACTCACACCAGTTAGAGAAAACTGAAAGAAAACAAAGAGTCTGCGTTGATATCACACCAAATGTACACATCAGGGAGTGTGGGTGGAACTCACATACGTGTAATTCCTGTTTTACAGTAAGCAAATGTCTGCCCACGGGTTGTTTAGGCCAATGAAATCAGCTTGTCACAGGGTAGTGGTCATAGTAACGAACAACAGACTCAGGCTTTGCATTAATAGTTTTACAATGCCTCCCCCTTCATTCTTTGCTTGTTTAATTGTTTGCTTGCTTAGTTTCCTTTCTCTGTTTCCCCCCTCCTTGATGTTATGTTGATTCAACTGACTAAAATGAGTTAAACCAACCTTTCAGTCATTGGGACACATGCCAGGGAAGGCATTTAGTTAAGAAGGGTACAGGATTGTATTGAGTATTGAAACATTAGTTTAGGTGGATGATTAACAGGTGTAGTTAGGTAGTCAGTAATGTTAAGCAGTGGTTGGCATGGGGCTGGGTGTCACTAAGGGGTTAACAGTTAGGCCTTAAACCTGTTAGTAACAGCACCCAAGAACCTTGGTTAACGACAGCGATACACACCAGTACGTTTTTAGTCAGAGAGACTGGTTTCCAGTAAGAGTCTGCTGATGTTGAGTGTAGAGGAGAGGAAGTGGTGACCCTGAAACTAGCATCCATAAAAAGAAAATATGACAGCCTTTTCTTATACAGTTTTTTTGTAACCATTTTAGTTTTTACTCTGTTCCAATTAGATGGTGCTATACTCCCAGAGAGAATGTGTAATATTTACTATCGAATTAGATGCCTATATAAAAGTTAAGATTATTGTTTGCCTTTGAGAGGCTTTCCTTGCTTTTATGTGCTCTATGCTTCAGGGAGAATAGCTTTCAAAAAGTGTGTGAACATCATTCTATTTAGACAGTTAAGCTTACATTATTCAAATTCAAGTTGAACCTAATCATTTATTCTTGTCTTCCTATAGACTTACAACAATGTTTTAAAATCATGGTGACAGCTGCATGTACCGGTAATGCATTAGATTTTATCACCATCTAGTGGACATAATGACACATTGCATTAATTCCTGACCAGCAGGTGGCGTCATGGACATAACCATTTTGCACTCCCATAGGTTATTTCTTACTAAATCTGCGATTTGAAACGTATTGCCTAATACACGGTTTTAATTCAAGACTGCGAGTGCGTAACGGCCATGAGTGAGAAGCCAGCAACTGAGTGGACTCTTCAAAGACTTCTTGTATTCTCAAGTGAATTCACACAGTGAATTTGCATTTTGTAAAAAGCCCAGTCCCTCTGAGACTAGTGGTATTGACGGGCTGCTTTGTATCAGGTCTCTGAGAGACCTGCTCCAGATTAAGGTGGTGGCCAGTGAGAAAGTGTCAGGATCGGTTTCACACAGAGGATTGTTAGACAAGGACACAGCTGTCACCCACGACTGGCTAATTTACTACTATTGTTATGTGTGTGCATGAAGTATTTGAAAGCATTCATGCATTTGAGGGATTCAAATGTGCATTTATTTTGGAGATCGACTTGATGATATCTCAGATGATACCATCTCATCACACCAGAAATGCCTTTCCAGATAGCAAATCACACCTCCAAATCAACATCGCACACACTTTCAACGAGGTCTGACTAATGAACTACGGCCAAAAGCTACACTACAAATCTACACTAAAAGCAAACCCTCTGGCACCGACAAGACCCACCTTTCACCTTGTTGGTATAAGTCACACATATTGGTGTTAAACGTGAGGCCATGGCCACATGAAGATATCCTACCTTACATTACAATTCCACCGTCTATCGGTCGTAACTTAAATTCCTTTCAAGTCATTTAAACGTTATTCCCTGCATGAACATATTTTATCTTGATTTTCTGCCCTGGTTGTTCATTCAGTCTGGGGAGGAGGAATGTGCCTCACCTCTCCTGCGACATGGACGGATCATTAGACACACTGAGAGGAAGCTGTATATGGTATATGGAGGCAATATGGTCTAGTGAGTAAAGAAATGAACTTATAACCAGGAGGTCCCCGGTTCAAATCCCATCTCCGCCACTGACTCATTGTGTGACCCAGGGCAAGTCACTTCACCTCCTTGTGCTCCGTCTTTCGGGTTGTGTTGAGATGGAGTTGTAAGTGACTGTGCAGCTGATGTATGGTTCACACACCCCTAGTCTCTCTCTGTGAGTCGCCCATGGAAAAAGGCGTCTGCTAAATAAATACAATAAACCTGGGAACTAATGGTGTTTAGACTACAGTCAGACAGAGAGATCCATTCCGCCTCTTGCTCATGACTCATTGCCTTCACCAGCCAGTGCAAGTCAACAGACTATATCACTTTGTAGATTTATTTGAGAGAAGAAAGGAATATTGGTCAACACCCTACTTTAAAATACTCACTGTCTGCCCTAACCTTGTTGAATAGACAAATTCAGTTTTTACATACAAAAGATAACAAAATGTTGCTGAAAATTGTGGAAAATGATTATGTGGTTTAAGGTTAACATAGTGGCATATACAACATGTTTCATGTGGGGCCAAAGCAACACTGCACATCCCACATTTAAAAAAACACCATCTTCATTCCCTACAGCAAAACTTGGTTGTAGCATCATGTGATGAGGAATTTTCTCATCAGCAGGAACTGGGACATCTGTCAGGATAGAAGGTTACATTCATCTAGAAAAGAGCTGCATTTTTTTTTTAGGAAAACCTTTTGCCTCAAATCTAAACTAATTCACCAATGGGGGCTTTTCTAGAATGGTCCAGTCAGAGTCCCAGTGGCATTACCTAAAGATAACTAGCCCATTGTTAGCCTGTCCAGGTCACATGACAGAGTCATCCACATTGTCACTTTGTGTGAAACTTATATTCTCAATTCAAGGCTCTGTGAATGTACCAGATGTAACTGAAAGGCAAAATTGTTCCATTCCATTCCCAGGTCTAACTGTTCCAGTCCCAACTTAGAGATCCAGAGAGGAGGAAGGGGGGGGGGTTCTGGGGCTGAAGTCTCTCTGGAGCTTACAGCTCATTAATGTGACTCCAGAGCACGTTGTTTCCTGGCGGATCTCTGTTCATGTGGAGGTGTTTGAGGGAACGTGGGAATGATTCTGCTTCGGTTATAAAACGTGTCTGAGTCAACTCTGTGTTGGTGACAGCCCTTCCTGGATACAAGATCACGTGACAGATTTCATGTATTAATTGTAGAAGCTTAGGACCAGGAACTAACCTCATTAAACAGGAACTTCCCTCAGAAGTAGCTGTTCCATTGGATTGTGCGGCCTTCTCAATATTACAATATTGGCCCGTCTGACAAAAATGTTATCTAAACATCAAGCATATCTGTGTGCTACTCTAAAAAGTACAATATTACTTTCCATAATGTAGGACTCACAAACAAACAGCTGGTGTTCTGTAAATCTAATTTCTATTACAAACTTGGATAGATCTAATACTTATGACTTGGCAATATATAAGGACCACACATATCCTTACTGCAGGTACAAACAGAACAAAACTACTGTATGACTCACTGGATAGATCGAGCAGGTGGTTTGATGAGTGTTTGCTGTGATGATATTCAAATTCTCTGTTTTCTGACTAAATAGAACAGCAAAGATGCAACCTGAAATGTGTCTGTTTAGCTATCTGATTTTTGCGTATGCCTGTCAGGAAGACCTACTGCACAGTAACACAGACAAGACTAGAACGAAATGAAATAAAACAGAAAGTAAAAGAATAGATCGTAATCTGCATGGTTCTGGTTTACCAGTGGTTTGGGTAAGGAGGGGGGAGTGGGTGTGAACATCAGTCATGTTTCAGATTGATTCATCTATGGAGGTTCAGCTCCCACCTAGCCTCCCACACAGAGCTGGGCTGAGCTAGCACTTCTCACTGTCTCTCCACTGTACAGCCCCTATTAGACACAACTACAGGCTGCTATGGACATTGTAGGTATGTTTCTAATTAGCAGGACTAGCGGCATCCTGTCCTATGATATGTGTGTGTGTGTGGGTTACTGTGTGTGCACTGTACAGGACAGTGTGTGCAATCTGACGTCCACTGGCGTGGGAACCGCAGCAGAGGAAGTGTCTATTTACAGAGGAGTGGCTGTGTTCCCATGGCTCCTCTGGGTGACCCAGTGCTGGTGGACAGTTTAGCAAGTTACTCTGCCATGGTCCCTTGGGAGACTAGGCTGTAGCAGAAGCCTGGGACATGCCAGTGAAGTATGAGTTAGCATACATTTAAATGAGCATAGATGAGGTTATTCTAACTGTACTTCTTAAAGTAAACCCCATGCATTGATAGGGATAGAACATCCATGAGCCATATACATCCCAGTTGTCTCATTTGAAGGATTTCAGGAAAAAGAACTCCAGCCATCCAAACACACCCTCAGCCATTGTGTCCCTCCAGTGGCTGTGTTGGAGAGCGGGAGCCTGAGAACTTGACCAGTCATTAAGAGAGCTATGACAGGCATGCCGGAGACAGGAAGTAGTGGTTCTGGTGACTCAGCTCAAGCAAAGACGTGAGAGATAGTCTTCTGGTTTTTTCTCTCTCTGAGCTCTCTCTGTTTTCTCTCCATTCTGACTCATCCGGGCCTTTCAGGTCCTTTTGGCAGGGTGGAAGGGAAGGAGGAAGCGGGTGTGAGGGTGTCTGGGTTCATTGTGAGTAGGGCATCAGGCTTTTTGTGTGGGCTGGGAGCTGTTTTTACTCAGGATGATGATGAAACGAATCCATTCTGAGTTACACCTTTTGTTCTTTGTGATCAGTCATAAGTGAAGGAAGAGGATGGAGGGAGAGGGATGGTAAGTGGAACTTGCGTTTGTGTGTTTGTGTTATTAAGTTCACAGTTCTCAACATTGAGTTAAACCTATGGACGGGCAGTACCATAAAACAAAATTGGTGTATGGAAAACAGTTTGCTTGGATGGACTTTGGACATTTGAGAATAGGACTTCATTGATTAGTACGTATTGATAGACGCACACTTCAGTTGTGTCACTGGGCATCTATTAATGTCCGATGCTTACTGTCTTGTAATGTTTGTAAGTGCCTGCCAAATTTATACTGGAATTATATGCAGGTTTCCCAGTTTTGTTTCCAAACAGATGAAAACGTATCGGCACATAACCATTGACTATAGCTTTCGCAATACCTCCAAGTTAGGTCCTTCTCAGAACAGGCTCTTGGTGGATATTTTGAATAGATTTTTTGGAGTTTCAAGCTATTAGAAAGCAAGGTGTACATTAATGCTATGCTTCAATGAGACCCTTTCGAACTTGTCAACAGAAAGCATTAAGGAGACGTGTACCTCATACAAAAGATGTCTTACATTAAGTGAAAGTTATTTTCTTTTTCTTTTCGTTCTTGTTTTACCCGCTTGAGAAAATGAGACTCCCACAGTCTGTTTTTTTGCAAAAGAAGCAAAGTACATTGGGACAGAGTATTGGATACAGTAGAATTGTGTGTTCTATGGACCCCCCCCCCCACCACACACACACACACACACACACCCACACAGACACATCGTACCTCATTTACAGTAAATGTGTAGCTGGAGTATCAGGAGGTAACTGGCGTTTGAGGATATGGTAGTTTTGGTATCATGACAAGGGTGCTCTCCGAGAGCAGTGCAGCGTGGGTAGGTGTGGGAGGACTATGACTGAGATTACTCAGCATTTTGTTGCTGGGCAGAAAACAGGATCCCACCATGCAGCTGCAGAAAAGCTCACTTTGATATCAGAGGTTTGGATGACTAAGCACTACTACTCTTGGTTGTTCAAATCCAAGTACTGATGATTTGTTGCATATTGCTCAATGCCTCTGTCGACAGGTCATGTATTTCTATATCCTAGTGGTTGGTGTTGATTATTTTTATTTTTATTCAATGTACACCATAAAGTGTTGTACATTTCACGGCTGTTTAGGATTTAGCCTACGTAAGTTTAGTCTGTTTTTATATTCTTAACCTTTAGCAGTATTCTCTTGAGTAAGGACTTGAGTGGTGTCTTCAAAGCTGTCCGATGCTCTCTGTGGGTCATGCTAACTTTGCATAATTATCTCCCAGGAGGTTTGGAACAACCTATGTCTTCTCCTTGCTGTCAGATTGTAATCTGAAATGTCAAGTTAATGTCAGAGGTGGAAATAACTAGTAGTAGTAGCATCTGCATGCTGACAGAAATATCAAGTATCCATGAGTAATCTTCTGCACTCCATGACTAACAACTCGACGAACCTTGAGTAATGATGACATTTAGAAGGATCTGATTTGGTGATTCATACCAAAATTCTGCAGACAGGAAACATTTTGATGAGCTGATGTTTATCCCTAAACTTATAGATCAGTCATTTGTCAGGTTTAAGTATAATGTTTCCCAGTGAAACATTATATGTATGTCATTGTTATGCAGCATAGATTTAGTATACAGTAGCCTACCCATACAAAATGTACTCTCTACACCCTTTGAAAAATCATGTGTGTAAGGCCATTGATGAAAGAAGCATCTTCAACAGTAATAACGGCTTACAAGAC
Organism: Hypomesus transpacificus; assembly: GCF_021917145.1. Taxonomy (NCBI): domain Eukaryota; kingdom Metazoa; phylum Chordata; class Actinopteri; order Osmeriformes; family Osmeridae; genus Hypomesus; species Hypomesus transpacificus. Next base: position 15,616,071 of record NC_061070.1, read on the forward strand.
AATGGATCAAGTCTCTACCAACTGTTACACACCTGGATAGAATTATATTATAAAACTGTTCTTATGAAACTTACAAAAAGTGTTGATGAGCCTGTTGGTGTAGCAAAATGCAGAAACTGTTTAGAGAAAAACAAGTGCCTTTGTCATTTTGATGATTGAATTTGAAGATTAACTTTCTTCCCTTTGACCCCAAAGACACAAAATCAATTTCATAAATGGTTTGGAGAGGTCTAGTCGTAGCCCAAATGAAATCTGTAACACGATTTTGAGATAGCATGTGTTCATGTTCATAGCGATAGATTTGAATCTGCAATCTCTTAATTTGCAGTCAAATATTCGCTTAGCCTTCCCCATTCCGATGGGGGTTTGATATAGAAAACAGAGTAAGTGTTGAAAAAACTGAAACTTCGTGTTGATTTGTGTGTGTGTTTTTGTGTGCGTGTGTGTGTGTGTGCGGGTGTGTTCTTAAACCCAGTAGATGGCGATATAACCATGTGGACGCATCCTTCATTGCTCACCCTTTGTCCTAAGAAGTACATAACTTGTTCTTTTATTATCTGAATTGCGCTGTTGTTCTCTCTGCTTGTTGGTTTTACCGAGACAAATCTTCTCTGACATCATAAATACCATACGAACCAATTGTGCTTTAAAAGGGGCTCACATTTGCCCTGGGTATTAGGATTCATGAGAATAACCGTGGGTGTGCTGTAACATATCTGACCGTAAATACACTTAGTTGTAGCCACTTTCTCACATATTGAATTATAATTGGCCTTCAGCTTTAAATCCTAAATTTGGAAAGAGATGTGATCATATTGGTTGTCATTGAGCTGAATGAGGATGCTCTTAAAGGCTTCAGATCTGTGGCAGTTAAGGACATTAAAAGGTCGGCAGTATTTAATGTGGCGATGCGTGTAGAATAGTAATTTCGAAAAAAAACCTCGGCTTCGATTGTGTCAAAACGAAAAATGACATGGTTTCGAGAAATTGCTTACTCAGAATGCATTCTAACTTCCCTTGCACTGTTTTACGACCGCGCCATGACCTCTTTTTAAGGATCCCAATATTAATCCCCAATAGTTGGATACATCGGCAAAATTGCTCTCACTTGGGCTACACTGACATGAGGGTCATTCTCTTGCCCATACAATATATTACTTACTGGCCTGCTATGCAGGAATTCGGCTATCGTTGGGATTAGTTGTTTGCGTGTACGCTATGTATTTATTGCTGAAGCGTTTAGTTTCCAGATATTTGTGGAATTCAAAAGTCAGGTATAGATCTATTTATTTTATTGACCAAAACATTGATTCAGTAATTAGTCATATAATTTGTTTCATTTAATTAAATTCAATCTAAATTCAAACTTTTTACATCCTTTCTGATGAAATGTTGGGTCTTTGGGTATAACACTGCATTAAGTTGGGTGTCAAGGAAAATGTTAACCGAATTAAACTTGTAGAAATGAGGCGTTCATATATATATATATGTTTTTTTTATATGAAGTTGGTTGTAGTCTCAAAGTGGTTGTAGTGCTTAGTCTCAAACACTCTAAGCAACCTCACTGTACACTTTAAAGTGTAGAACCATTTGACAAAAAGGTTCAAGAAACAACAGAGCCCATTGGTTTTACAAATAAGCCTCGAAAAAAATCTTCTTATAAATATTCTTGTTTCAGAGACATTCTAGAGCATTTCCGTTTATTTTTTGTCTAGGGCCATGGCTTCCATACGACTACTATATACCCTTGAAAAGGTAATAAACGTCAACAAACACAACACTATCCAAAATAAATACATTATGAATGCAAATAACATCTAAATATACTCATGAATACAGAAACCCCGAAACAAAGGTTGCTTATTTGGATACACAATATGAATGAACTATGAATCAAATATCATGGCACGTGTCCCTGTGTTTGGTAATAAAACTATAACAAGAAATAATTTTACTTTTGCCTCGCTTTGGAAACTACCTATTTTTTTTCACTCATTTGCTTGTACAAGTCAAGACGTGGTCAATATACCGTGCATTTCAGTCTGAATGTGGGCGGCAGCCGTCTCTCTCAGTATTACTTATTGAACTGCAAGAACTTTCAAATACCTTTTAATATTTGTACATATATGGAAGCGTATTACTTCTCATGTATTGTCCTCTTTATTGCAGGTCTTGATTAAAGAAAACAATGAATTAATATAGACGTCACAAAATGATCTATTTTAAATGTCGTCGTAGGCCTTAATTTGGCGTAGGTTAACGGTTACGTTTTAATGTTTAATTAGATACCATTTGTTGTTGACATTTATTCACATTAGATTAGCCTAATCTAATCAAATAATAGTCTAGGCCTAGGCCTACTGTAAATTGTTGCCCAACATAAATTCCCATCCGAAATACTAACATATTTGGAAATTCATTGAATGGAAATCCATTTTAGAGACACATAACTCTTACATCACCCAGCAACTGTACAAGAGACCAGTGAATTTAAAAGATTGCCATAGGCTTGCTCTGCATAGTTTGTGCTTTTGTATTTCATAGGAAAGTGGTGACAATGTCTATCTGTGACTCAGACACCTACCTCTTTATCTGTGGTTATGGCTACTCACAGTACTTATCATTTCTCTCACTTTCATTCACTGGAAAATAATATGAGTATTTCTTTGAAGTCTGAAGCAGCCCAAGAGTGTGTCCTTGGGGTTCTGCTTCATGGAATAAACAACATCACTTTAGTTCATGCCATTTGAATGTTTTTCCTGTACAAATTATACAGTAGAGCACAATGACTCCTCTGTCTTTCAAAGGTAGGCCTAACTATTTTGTACAGAACATGTTGCTCATGGTTTAGCAGGTTGGTTTGCTTTTTAAATAATTGGTTGGGTTGAAGATACAGAGTATTTCTTATTTCGGCAATCATGACAGGAAATCGGGTGCTGCCTCACCAATTTGGCATGGTCAAGGCAGATAGAGATTAGGAGATAACAAACCAGTTCAGATTATTGATAATTGAAATGTATCTAGAGTTTGGGCCACCCATATGTATTTATGGCGAAAGAGACAAGACGAGTGCATGACCCCACAGGACCCTATAGATGTCAGGGAGATGTAGGTTGAGATCAACATTTATGTGGGACATGGTCATGGTGACATCACTTATGTCTCGGTATGTTCAGTGTTTATAAGGATTCACATGACGTGGAGTCACATGACGTGGAGTCACAGCTGTAGTTGTTTTGAGCAGATCAAACAACACTGATTCATTTCAGTGAATCTAAAGGAGATGGATGTTTGGAACAAGAAACTAAACTTAGAAATCCTGCGGGTCTTCTGTGGTATATATAGTCACAGGGATGTTGTCGATGACTGAGTCTATTTATATTTTGATCCGTTTACTTGTGAGAGCAATGGCAAATAGGATGGCGTTAGAGGAGGAAGAAGCGGATTTTGTGTACGTGAAACCTATCTCCTTAGAAAGAAAAGTAGCGTACCATCAACACACAAAGCTGACACAAATTGCAGCTCCCCAAGGTGATTATTTGAAAGCCGTCTGACAGTACAGTATTGTTCAACATGGAGAAGGATATGGAGCAGGAAGACCTCTGTGTGGATGGCTGTGTCATGGAAATGAAAGATTGTTATCAAAAAACAACACTACCCTAACCTGCCTTACCCTTGCTGCCACCAAACGAGAAACTCTTTCTGAAACTCCCAATATTCAGTAAGGTTTGAAATACATATGGTCATACCTATGACACATCCTCATGTGTTTTTGATATTGCCTAAGCAGGCAGGAAGTGTGTCGGTCAGCAACCACTTATGATGTTAATTTGGGTAGAGACAAAAATATATATTATTATTATCGGGATTGTGTATTGAGCCCAGAGAAAGTGGCTGCTAACTAACAATGAGGCCATCCAGCTCTGAAAGGTATAAGGTCATATTTCACTGTTCTTCCCTTCTCTCTGTGTTTAATGTGGTGTACAGTACTAGTAACGTCTGGAGATCCATGACTTACTGCTATGGTAACCAGAAACAAACTCTGAGGACATGACCTTTGCCCTTTCAAGCTGTGGGAAAAGACAAGTGTACAGTACAAGGCTGTATCCCCCTGTAATTGACTCAGTGATATCAATTTGGCAAAAAAATATGAATACTGTACCTTAATATGTGTTTCCATTCACTCATTTCAACTAAGTAAATACATTACAAATGCATGGCAGAGGACAAGGGATTTGATGAAAATCCTAACTGAAATTGCACCATTTTAACCATGGCCTAAAGTAACTCACATGGCAGGCTGGTTTGGTTCACAGTTACTGTGAAAACGTACTACAAAGCCGACTCCCTGTACAGACGTATGTGTGTAGTGGTTGATAAACACACACACACACCGTGCAGACTTCTCACAGTTTTAGCTTGTGTGAGTTTGTGTGTGAGAGTCTATGAGGTTCATCAGCAGAGAAGGGATGTGAGAAGATGTTCTGGGTGGAGGAGGAGCGCGTGGGCTTGTTTTGAATCCACAGATGGCACTAACCAAACACATAGGATGTTGAAATGTCACCCAGAAATACCAGATCCTACAGGGTGAATATCACTCTGAATAATGAACTCAACTCGCCGTGAAAGCCACAAGCTTTTCGGTTTTGTTTTTCAGGCGTAAATTGTTTGTACTGCACCTTGAAGTTAGGTTATCTTGTTAATGTCAAGAGGTTTATATTCTTGGAACTAGAGCCTGATATCCTGCTCATTCAATGTGAAAAAGGTGCTTTATCACCTATTTTCTCAGTTTTCTTAGTCACTGCAGGCACTTCAGTTCTGTTTCTTTGAAAAAACCTTCTGGTTAAACTCACTGAATTCACAGGGTGTGTAGATAGTAGATTATAGCACAGCTTTTAGTTAAGCATATTAACACAGGGCAGATTAGTAGTGTCTTGCATTGTGTACTACAAACAACATGTTATTGATTTAAATTATCGGTTGATAATAGAATTTTGTCAAAATACATGATTCTGAAGTTTAGACTAATGACAGTAACTGTTTTGTGTTTGCATACACGCATATGTAAATGCTTGTGTGTGAATGCATTGGCATGTGTGTGTGTGTGTTTGAATGTGTCTACCGTATTGACTTCTACATATCTATGTTTTTGCTTTTGTGTGTGTTTGTGCTAGTGTGTGTGTCCCTACTCCCACTTGTGGTTGTGTGCGTTTGTGTGTGCGACTCAGCTTTGCTTTGTAGGAGACTGTGGGAGGCTTGCAGATATTTAACGACTTTCACACTAGAACTAACTGTCTGCATACAACCAACACACACCTCTGGGCATGTGATTAAGAGTCTAATAAGTTATGTGGTTAACTCAACCTGTTGACTAATTAGCTCAACCATTAATCATATGGTCGGGTTGTTGTCATATCCTGTTAACGGTTTTATTGTTATAAAATAATCTAGAACCTTTTTTATACTTCAAAGCAAAATCTATTTTCCTTCTCATAGTTTTAGTTTGTGTAGGTAGTGACAGTGTAGAGAGAATTACGAGCTTGAGGTCACGTAAGATGGTTGCCACGGTGAATGTTGCTGACCTTGTGAAAAATGACCCGTGTTAAAATTCTCTCAGATTCTCTTGCTTGAGTTTCAGTACAGATCAAAGGGGTTATGGTAAGGTGTAGAGATGACTAAAGCGTATATTTGCAGATACCAATATTAACTGTAGCTAATTAAAAAATAGAATGCATGATTCATTATTTACTGTCATGAAATTACTCACTGGCAAAATAGGCCTTTAGATGAAAGTGAAAAGTCGAGTATGAGTTTTAAACCACTCTCCTCATTTTATAAATCGAGTGCCACAAAGCTATACTTCACAACGACTTCAAAATGGATGTCTGGTGTTTTTAGAACAGTGCTGTCTTCATTTCCTTTGTTGTTCTTTTCTATACAATTCTGCCCCTTTGTCTAGTCTAAACTGTAATTTAGTTTTAGAGCGATGGTCTGTATTTTTTTTAGATCAGCAACTCAGTTCTCTCTCTGTATTTTTTGTCTCTGTCAAATTATCTGTGACTAGTAAGAGTGGAAAAGTGTTAATGGCACATCCCACTGCTTTGGAATCCTCTCAGTTTTTTACCACAGAACGCATCAAAGAACGCCCAACTCCTCTTTTGTATCATCTGACTAATTTGGCTACTTTAGAAAATGCAAAGTAAACCTAATGTTTTTTATGTTCACAAGCACTGTCATGTTTTTTGTTGAATTCAAAAATGGGTCAGCTTTTCTGGTCACAACTGGATTTGTTTACCTGATTCAGGACCTAATTAACACATAACAAATCCAGTAAAAATTGTTGAACTCAAACATAATTTGTATTCAAATAAATAATTCTAAATGGACATAAGAAAATTGTTTTCTATGAAAAACTTAACCCACTTTTTGAAGGCCTCAAGGTGCCCGGATATGCATTTGTTAGTTAAAAAACAATTATCCACAGATACAAACCTGTGCCATCAGTTTGGCTATGTTGTATTCTCATTCATATAATTGCATATTTATGTCAAGCTTGTTTTCATATAAATAAATGTATACTGTAAGTCATATTGAAACTGTGATGCTTTGGTTGATAATATTACAGACAGCAAAGGGGGAATTTGTCTCATGAACAGTTCTTTCACAACCCACACAGTTTCGATTGGAAAAATCTTTAACCTTTACAGCAACAATAAATGCTTAGTAGAAAAACAACGACAAGAGCAGTAGACAGCAGCCCAGAGTGTATATGGAGATTATTTCTTAATCCCCACAGATCAACATGGCCTAATTTCAAATTATGTTAATTTATAGCAGAAATCTGACATGATAACACACATCACTGTTAATAAATTAATCATGCATTAAGCAGTGTATTTCTTGATGTGATTTAGGTTCATCAATTGTAATTCAATTGTGTTCATAAATTATCTTTCCTGTTTCGTTCAGATAAGCATGTATTGTTATTTTAACTCGTGCTGTGATCCATTTGTGCATTTTATAGATTCAGTTAAGCATACTTTAATGGTTTGTGGATGTGTTGTGTTGTAAATTATTTAAAGTGTGAACTGTGAGGGCTTTAAGATAAGAAGACTCGTTGACATCCAATTTTCAGTTGAAAAAGAGTGAATGACACATAGAATATTTGTTGTTCTAAACTGTCATTATTGTTAATGGTTTGAGTCATTTTGATAGGTGTCAGATTACTGTAAACATCTTTGTTAGTGGGTGGCAGAAGGACTGTTGTTTCCACCTGCTGCAAGTATATGACTGATGTCTGAGAATTTAGTCCTGTCATCAGTTCCACATATTCAAGCAATATAATATTTTCATAACTCGGCTGGTCAGTGTTTGTGTGTGTGTGTGTGTGTGTGTGAGAGAGAGAGAGAGAGAGAGATAGAGAGAGAGAGAGAGAGAGAGAGAGAGGAAAGACGGAGAGAGAGACAAAATTCTCAATTTCTTTTGTCATATCTTAGCCCAACTGACATTTTGCAATTCAAATGACAAATGTATTTGTAATTTGCATAGGTTTAGTATATTCTTCTTTACTGATGTATGGTAAAGGATCTTGTCGTTGACTAGGTTTGCTCTTTGCTTTTTAATGTTCTACATGTGGATGTTTTAAAAGACCTAGGTTGAATTTCATCCCTGTACAATATAACACAAACATACAAAGGCCTGGCCTAGATTGGAGTTGTTATTATAACAGTATAGTATGTATGCTCTACACTATAGCTCACTATTAGTATATATGTATTGCTTCATGCTAAGGTACATATAATGTTAAATATATAAACTCTTTCTTTAGAATCCTGTGAGAATAACTGGTCTGTCTCTGGAGTTCTCCTCCGTAACTGTTCATCACCAGCGTGCAGATATTAGCTTCTCACTTCCTGTTCAAAGTTGTTTTGTTTACCATCACTGGTGCTATTTTTAAAGTAGGTCTCAGCTTTCAACTTGTTTGAAGTTTTATCCTTGTCTTTTGCTGTTTGATTCCAAGGGTTAGGATAAATTATGTTAGTGGAAACACCATCGACTTATTATGTGCTTAACACTTGGATTGTTATCAGGCATGGCTTTGTGAAAATGTTATTATCTTGTATTTGGATCTTGGCTAATGTCCATTATGATTGACTAATTACTAAAGTAAGACCAAAGTACTGTGTTTAATGAGTGGAGCCTAGTTCAGGAATGCCTCTCTGGCAGCGCACATCATCTTACTCATCAACATGGAGTCAGATGGCTGAGCGGTGAGGGAGTCAGTCTAGAAATCAGAAGATTGCCGGATCATGTCAAATTACGTTGTGTCCTTGGGCAAGACACTTCACCCTATTTGCCACGGGGGGGAATGTCCCTGTACTTGCTGTAAGTCGCTCTGGATAAGAGTGTCTGCTAAATGACTAAATGTAACTACACCTGTGTTACTTTAAAGCCCATAGGTCCATGTCTGAAAAGGTAGCAATATAAATGCTGCATGGATACACGTACACTCACCAATGGTCAAATCAATATGTGAGTATCTTGATTGAACTACAGTAATAGAATGCTATACTACAATGTTTATGTATTCGTTTTTGGTGAATTCAGAACACAGGTCTGTTTTATTATGTACACCATTCGGCAAATGTCAAGATTTGGTCACTGAATGCTGTTTAGTATAATACATCTCTATTTTAAACTGAGAAAGAGAAGTAAGGTAATAAAAACACAGGAGAAATGAGGATCAGACGAAGCACTGTGCCGCTGCTGCCGATGAACACCGACATGAATCAGCCTGTGGTCACTCTCACACCCTCTCTACCATGACAGACTCAGACCCTCTCCACCATGACACACTCAGGGGTTAGCCAACGCCCTGCTACCCTACAATCTCTCTCTCAACCCCTCCTGTACGTAGGGCCATGTACAGGAGACATTTACTTATGACTATACATACTAGTCCAACGACATAATGGCTCTCCTCCCTCCTCTTCTCCCTCCTCTCCTCCCTTCCGTTTGGCTCTCCTCAATTCATTAACTAAAGTGGGGACCGTCCATTAAGTAGATATGATCAATAGGTGTTGTCCTAGTGGAGTTGACAAAATGTCTGCTGCCATGATCTCTGTGAACTGGTCTCAGCTGTCATTTACATTAGCACACACACGTGTTCTCATGCACACGCACAGGCCAGCACAACTTCTCTTGTAAAGTCTACATAGCAACAGAAGCAGCCGGTAGACAACCACCACGACTCAAACGATGAGGCAACTGTTGCCTTGTTTGTGTGCGTGAATGTGTGTACGTGTGTGTGTCTGCGTGTGTGTGTGTGTACATGTGTGTGCGTGTGTGTGTGTGCATACATGTGTGCGTGCATATACGTGCGTGTACATGTGTGTCTGTATGTTTGTTTGTTTACAGCAGCTCCCAGTCTGTTTCCTGTGACTGTGACTATTTACATCCATGACATTTGGCAGAGCTCCCTTGGAAAGAAACATCAAAGATACTAAATGTCAAATGTACGTTTCTTTGTCGTAAAGCACGGCTTTGTGAGTGCATGCAGATCAGATGTATAATAATGTATCCTGTGCTTTTATAGTCTGTAACTTAACATGACCTTATGTGTGTGGATGTCTGTGGTTATACAGTAGGCTTCAGGATTGCCATGAGACTACATCGCATGACTTCTGGTCCCAGACGGTCACACTCCTGTGGTGCTTCAAAACCATCCAGCCTGTGCATTGTCTGTGTGTCTATGGATTCAGGGGTGGTTTCATAGTTACTGTTGTGGCTGCTTCTCTTCATGTGATCAGAGATCACAGTGGAGGAATGGGTCCCCTCACAATGTGACTGGCCACCTTCTGTTGGCTGATTTCATAATATCTCTCTGTGTACTGTTCAAGTTCAAGTCTTTTGTTGTCAATTGCACAGAACAACACAGGGTCAGACTAGGCAGTGAAACACGTATAGCCTCCCATTCCCAGATCACCAGAATATCCATTGCTCTCCCTCTCACATTTACATTTATTCATTTAGCAGACGCTTTTATCCAAAGCGACTTCCAAGAGAGAGCTTTACAAAGTGCATAGGTCACTGATAATAACAACAAGATAGCCCAAAAAACATTGCGGGTAGCCAAAACATGAAGCACATATTATGAACAAATAAAATAAGTGCCAAAGAAGGGAAGAACCATAAGAGCATGTAGTTAAACAAGTTACAATTAAACAATATGAATCGCTATAAGTACAACAATTTAAATCAGTTACCACTAACCAACAAGAGCAACAAGTCTCTAAGCAAGAGTCATTGTGATCCTTGAGGAAACTAACATTGGGACCAGCAAACCATTCCTAAGTGTCGTTGTACTCCCGGAACAAGTGCGTCTTGAGCCTTTTCTTGTAGGTGGGAAGACAGTCAGTGTCTCTGATGGAGGTGGGGAGTTTATTCCACCACCTCTCACGCACCTACACCTCATTCACATGAGTCGTTTCCCTTCCCTTACTCTGTAACTGTATGGGAGTCAGATGGCTGAGCAGTGAGAGAGTCGGTCCAGTAATCCGAAGGTTGCCGGATCGATTCCCCGCCGTGCCAAACTGACGTTGTGTGTACCCCACTGTTCCCATGTGACCAGACCTGCTTTCTGACTAGTCTTGGATACCCCACTGTTCCCATGTGACCAGACCTGCTTTCTGACTAGTCTTGGATACCCCACTGTTCCCATGTGACCATACCTGCTTTCTGACTAGTCTTGGATACCCCACTGTTCCCATGTGACCCATACCTGCGACCCGACCACCCCTTTTGGATTTCCCCTATTCTGGGCTCAATCTGCCCGGTTACTGACCCTGTATGCATGACTACTCCTGTTAACTATAAAGCCCCCACTTGCCACGCTATCTAAACTGAGCATCTCAGCATTACACAAGTATTTTAGTAAATAATGAGAAATGTAATTAAATATTCCCCTCTGATATCTGCTATAGACACCCTTGATCCCCAACCAATTAATTGGCTTGTGTTGAAACTGCCTAATCTTCTGACGAATGAGATGGGATGGATTGTTCTAGCAAGACAAAGCTGCTGGCCATTCATCAGGAATTGGGATGAAGTGCCCCCTCAATAAATAATTCATGACACTTATCCTCCCAATGATGAAATGTGCGTTGAATGGCTGTCTTTGTGGTGAAATACGATTTGGGTATTTGTCATGTCCATTTTAAAACGGACATGACAAATGCCAACATTTCGTCCTTGTCATTCTTTCTCTCCATCGAAATGATGAACACACACTTTAGAACTCCAGATCTTTGGTTTCTAATGGTTACAGTTTGTGGATGAACAGAATGTTGATGATTGAGGTTTTTAATTTGTCAGGCATGTTTTGGCGCCCTTTAATCATGGTGTCAAACCTGAGGTGTGTGTGTGTGTGTTTAGATGACAGGTCATTTCTCTGTGGGTGGCGTGACAGGGAGAGACCACCCTTTCTGTCTGTCTGAGACACTGAGACAAAAGTAGCTATTTTTGACTTCAGGGTATTTTAATGGTGTCTGTGTTGTAAGTGATGATACCAGCTGTGTGTGTGTGTGTTTCACAGCATCCTCTCTGCACATAAGACAGAACTACTTTCCAATCCCATCTGTATTTCATTGTTTTATGTATCTTGCTGTGAGAGGTTGACTGGGTGATTAATGGAGATAATTTGTCCTTTTGGTTGCTATGTTTAACGCAATAATTATTGCCAAAGGCACTAAAATGACCACCGTGCATTGCACTTTGCTACAGGCTGTTGTTGAAATGACAAGACACTAACCAGTCTAACAATGCAAGTCCTACTTTTTTACTGACTTGATACAAATTAAAAATAACAAATGTTATTATTTAAGCAATCATTATTTATATAAATAATAAAATAAATATTAAATGAAACAACATTTTAATGTTGTGACTTAAGTTCTGGGTTTCTTTTAACTATTTAGGTCTTTACTCACAACTCCTGATACCTTTTCCTGTACGCCTTTTGCTGTTCCTCCAGGCTAGCCAACTACTGCTGACCCTCTGATCACAAACAGTACATTTAGTATAAGAATGGGGAATTCTCTCTGGACTTGGAGGTTGCCTGGTATTTTTAGTTTTAAAATCATAGCTTGAATTTCCTTTGTTACGTTTAGCTACAGCCTATATTCTCCCATTTCCCCCAAGTAAGACACATTCAAATCAAAACATAGACCTAATGGCTATAGAGAAGTTTTTAAAACAAAAGGAAGAAGATGGAGAGGAAAAAATATTTATTTTGGGTAGTCAAGCTGAATGAAACCAAGTTAACGCTTCCCTCTGACTAACTGAAGTTACTTGGCTCCAGTATACGTTTACACGTGTTTACAATGCTTGAGTGAGGATGTGGCTTTTTGGAGACCAATATACTGTCAATAGCTGATGGAACTGTTGAGAGAGATTGGTGCTCGGGGCTCTGAAATAACAGACTGTGGTTTATGAGCAAGAGGGAAAGACTGAAACGGAGGTTTGCTGATCATAAGAACTATGCGTTAAACTTAGACCATGACATTGGGGTTGCAAAAGTAGAATGGGATCGTAATATTAGATACAGTTGGTCAACTACAGTATATTTTTCTTTACAATGGATGTAAGGCGTGCTTTTATACTTTAGTTAGTTTAATATCAAAGATTCAAGCTACGATCTAAACAATTTTGTATGAATTTCACTATCAGCGAGCAGTTACACAGACTTGGGATGACTGCTACCTACCTATTCTGTTATAAATTCTGTATTGTATACACTCATCTGTCAGGAGATTGTGTTTGCCCACAAATTAGTTCTCTCTCAATTTTCCCTCACCTTCTCTCCCTCCATTATAGATGTTCAGTAGAACCAGGATGACAGTGACAGAGGCCCAGCTTGTCAGCCAGCCTGTTATGGCCTCTCAGACCACAGTTTTAAAGACACACACAGGTACAGTATGGCTGAAACTTCCTGTATTCTGTTTCTGAGAGTCTGTTTTCTCCCCGCCCTGTAAAGTCTCACTGAGGCCTCTATCTGTCAATCACAAAGACTCTGTTCCTCCAGACAAGGACCAGACAAGCCTTGCGCTTTTAGAACACTCACATATCCTGCCCTGGAGGTGTTTGTGTAAGCAAAGCTTTATTCAAACAAAGATAAGTGATGACATGAATGTGTTTGACAGTTTTAGAGCTTTTTTTAAAGTTTGAGAATAGACCGTCTTGCTAACTATAGTACATTCTAGTTTAGAAAGACCTTGCCTGAGGCTGTGCTTGCTACAAGCCTGCCAGTACTGACCTGACAGAGGAGAGAGGGAGGTGGAAAGAGACACCTCTGATGGTAACACTAAGCTGAGGTTCGCTAATTGCAGTTTTGCAGTTTTGATTCCTGGGTTGTCAAGGACCGATTGCAGAAGTGATCCATTGATTCCTCTGAATTGCTCTGTTTCTCTGTAATGTAAAACAACACACTATTAAATCATTTCAAAGTGAGGAAGTTGTGTTCATTTTTATTGTTCTATGCTGAGAATTACAACAATTACGTGTAACAGTTATTTACCTATAAATGCTTTAAATATTACAATCTTCTTTTGTGAAGCTATCCTTCCATTTCAAAATAATGTACTTACTCAAGCTGCAGCTTAAAGCTGTCCGACTCTCTGTTACACTCGTGTCCCATCCCTCAAGATATGTGATGGAGTAGTGCATTATGGGTCATGTTTGATGTTATCAGCAGTTTTTGAGTAAGCTAGGATTGTGATATCGACCACCAGGTCAAGTTCACTGATAAGAGTTCTGGTCATGAAGGTTCCAGTATGGTTCAAGGTGAATAGGTTTGTGTACAGCAGGAGGTTGGTTTAGGTCATAGAGTTCACCACAAGGTGATCCACGGTCACCTTTATGGATGCTCAAGCACATCATCTATAGACCTTTCTACGATGTCATTCAGGGCCACGTGCTACAGGGTTAGTTATCAGACGTGAAAACATGTACGTGCTTCACACAGACACACACAAACACACACTCCCACAGCTGGCTGTAGTTATCTGTCTATTCCAGGCTATAAAGGTTTTATCTCTGGTGGAGCAGGTTAGAGGCAGTGTATTGAGAGTGAGAAGGAAAAAGAACTGCAAGGTCACCTGAGAGAGACAAGCTCTGTGTTTTTAGTCTGTGTATGTTAAACCAGTGAAGCCAACTATTAGCTCAAATTGTTCCATCATACCACCAGGGCTTTCTAGCCAATGTCCGATGGTCCATTTTACTGTGGTCTGTTCCACACTCAGTTAGGTCTATGGCCGCTGTGTCACAATGACAGGCCAGCGGTTATTATTTTCCAGTATATAACGACTGAAGACAAACACAGAAGTGATTTGTGTATGAGTACTCCCTTTCACAACTCGTGTGACTCGGCAGAAATATGGGAAGATGTTTGTCTTCAGTCGTTAGTTGTCTGTGTGCTCTATACTGCCCAATTGACATCCATCCACATACAAACTCACACACACACACACACAGCTGGCTGCAGTTATATTATCTATTCCAGACTATAAATACATTATCTAAAAAAATGTGTGTGCTGCGTACTGTGTGCTACAATCAAATGAACTTAGTGACATTAAGTGAAACCAATCTGAGATAGACACATCAAGGTATCCCTTTCCTGTAACAGTTGTTTCTTGTTTTTACATTATGTTTTACATTGTCAGTTGAGTTATAATGGAGAAATGTGTCAATGTTATACAATGATTGTAGTGTGCCAAGGTCAAGAGATAAGTGACATGTACACACACTTACACGCACGCACACACTGACACACACACACACACAAACACACACACACAGACACTCATACGTTCACTCTCCCTCTCTTTAGTACACAGACACACAGACGTGCAGGAGCCAGGGCACACGTGAAGCCCGTTGTGATGAGTATCTGTTTACACGCTACTGAAAGCTGCAACACAAAGGCTGGAGTGAGTCACGGCCATGGGAGACAGTCTGTGGTTCTGCCTTCCCTATATGAACCCATGCTCAGGTTCAACCAACAGAACCAGAAAATGTGTGGTTCTCAGAAAATGTGTTCCAGATAGATTATTTTAGTGATTGTTTACGTGTGTGTGTGGGGTGCGTATGGGGCACTCCTCTTTTGTGTCTGCCCATCAGGTTAAAAACAACACGTACGCTCATATACAATATGCCCTAACAGAGAACTGGGCTTAGTGTTTTGTTAGGAAAGATCAGATTGTACAAAAACCAGCATAGAAACCACTAAAAACAATGTTACTTCACGTCCCCATAATGGGAACTGAGTAACTGACAGCCAGCCAGTCACACAGTCCTTGGTCTCAGAGCCCCTTAATAAACATAATCCCTCTCTGCCCTTCCCTAGTTAGATGGTGAGGTCATCAGTCCGATGCGGCAGACTGTCTATAGTTGCTTCACATCCGCACAGGCTACAGTTTCAGTAGACGGAGGAAGAGATAGATAAGAAAGAGGGAGAGGGAGAAAGACAGTTTCAATATTCTCTCAGAATGAATCAGAATCAAAAACCCATTCTGATTTTGATTCATTCTGAGAGAATATTTAAACTGTCTTCCTTTCAGTGAGCAAGCCCAGTCAGCCAGTGCCGCAGGGCGACCTCTGGCTCAACAGTGTACAGACAGTCA
The DNA here is from genome assembly GCF_021917145.1 of Hypomesus transpacificus. NCBI lineage: Eukaryota > Metazoa > Chordata > Actinopteri > Osmeriformes > Osmeridae > Hypomesus > Hypomesus transpacificus. The sequence continues at coordinate 15,631,751 of NC_061070.1, forward strand.
AGAATACGCCCAGACATGTTAAGCAGCACGCACACACACACACACACACACACCTCCCCCCCGGTTTATTGCTCTGTCCAGTAGCATAAACACAGTTTTGCTGTACAGTCTGAGGGAACTGCCTGGCTCTGATAACCCTGTTAAATAACCAAGCATTCAGCCCCCCCCCCCCCCCCCCCACACACACACACTTAGACTATGTACCAGCAGTTTCCAATAGGTGTAGAACTGTAAACCTGACCTCTACTTCATCCCTGAGTCATAATTAGCCACCCATAGTTAAAACACGCAGTGTTCAGATATGGTTTTCTGATATGAAGCTTGACAACAAGTAATGGTGCTTTACAGTGGCAATATCACACAGAGGGTTTTATCTCTGAACTTGGGACCAAACAGTGATTACTATGCTGATTTGCTTAATGGTTGAGTGGCACTGCAGGATCGCCTGGATGTGTTGGCAGGGACAACACGGTAGTAAGTGCAGGTCAGATAGCTGTTTACCAAGGTCTGATGGTCGGCAATCTGAGAAATAACACTGGAAATATTGAATATTCTCTCCATTACATCCAATTATTTTCTTTTCTATTTTAATTCATTACAAATGTCATTCCCTTCCGTATTCTTGTCAGCTCACTGGAAACATCTGTTCTGGCATGAAAAGGGTTAAGTAGTGTTAATTTTTTTTATTGAATGTTGAAGATGGGGAGCGAACAGGAGAAAGAAGAATCTGTGAATCATTACTGGGCCGCGCGGATGTGAGGATTCATGGGAAGACAGTGTTTCCTGTGCAGATGGCAGCCATCTTAAAATTAGAAAATGCTGAGTCACACTCTGTCATATAACATCAACAATAGGAACTGAAGTTTTGGGGTGTTTTAGGTTCCTATTTTTTTCCGTTTATGATGTTTACATGAGTTTTTATCATAAACTGGATCCTTCTTATGAACAATGGAAATACCAACACTACTACTGGTTCAAATCATCATCCTCATCGACATCATCACTCTCACGAGGTGCAAAAGCAGCAGGACAAATGGAGGAGGAGCGTGTAGGAGCATTACTCATGTCTGTTACAGTGATGTATGTTCAGTACACTGCCCAATTATGGGACTGGAGCTTCACCTGATCCCAAATGGACTTCAATGATTGGTGAGTTGGTGAAATGGGGAGTGGTCTGTGCTGTTAGAGGAAAGTACCCAAGGTTTGAAGAGGAAAGCGGGCGGGCGGGGGTGGGGTGGGGGGGATACTTCTCCCCTCTATAAGAGACACACATATTTTCCAATAAAGTCCAGTCAAGTGCTGTTGTCACTAGACCTGGTTAAAAAGATCAAGTTATCGTTTTGTTGTAAAAGGATGACACTTCAGCACTGGTTCCTGTACTGTGAGGACATTACTCTGCTCTGGTGACTCAAGAGTTACCAATTGTATATCTCTCATGCAGCACACCACATTTAAGAAACGTTAACAGCGCCAACGACAGTGTGATTGCACGTAGGATTAAAAAAGCCATTCATTGTATCGTGAAAAAATGTACAGATAATTTTAGTTCAGTCGGGCCTATTTTATGTTTTTTTTTGATAGTGTGCAGCTCTTTCTCACATAACCCCTTCATGTTGCATGAGAAAAAAAGTTCAAGGGCACTTTGTCTGGAGCTTAAGGTTGCCAACAGTTGCCTTAGGAGGCACAGTAAAACAACATTTAATTTGTTTGTTTTGAAGATGTGCTTTGATTCTCAAACCCAGGGTGGAAGTTACTGCAATAACCACAGAGGTCATAATCTCAGGTCTTTTATGTGCCTTGTGAAGATTATCTATGTATTTCAATACTTGTTTTGCATGATTAATGCTCTGGTTAAATATATTGAAATGAGTAATACTGTGTTACTGACAAGATCACTGGTCACAGTAAAATAGAGAGGGATCCTAAAACACAATCTTTTTTTGTCAATTAAAGAAAATATTGATTGTTCAATATTGCTAGTAGTTAGTAGCACATGGAGCTTACTGCCGGGATGGTTTTAATTGTGTTTTTACTGTAGATTTCTGTTCAAATAAAAGTTTAAGCACAATTCTATTTTGATGTTGAGTTTATTGCATTTTTATTTCAGTGATCATTTGTATTATATTTGGAGTTTAAATGCAACAGCTAGTCTTCTCTGGCTGTTGCACCAGTGCTTTCCTGACCTCAAAAATAAGGCTTGTAGCTGCATGTTCTGCTTAGTCAACCTTGTCACGACCACATTATCATGTCAAATATGGTTTACTTTAATTCATGATGTGAAGAGGTGGACTGAAGTGTATTCGGAATGAACTGTACTAATAGACGACCCCATTTACTCTTCATCAAACCCTCTTTTACTGCTTGAAGCTGATGCAACCATGATGCAAGTATCTGTAAGCCAGTGCCAGGATGCAGGCTGGAGAAGCAGCAGTGATGCGCACACTTACAGGCCTGATCCCCTGTCAGAAGGTCACCATCTTCTAAGGAGGAAAAGTTGTTTTCATCTTGTTTTATCAACTACACTGGGAATAGAGGCTAGCTCTACAAATATCTAGGAAACCGCACAGACAGTTTTAATGGTGGCATGCAGACTTAAGCTTAAATATTGAGAGGTCCATAAGCAATTTACTATAAAAAGCACTTTACTTTGTATGTGGAAAATAACTAATAATACAGCATATAATATGTTTGTACATTATGCGATTATGTGAAATACAAATAAAAAGTTACAAAAAAGATAAAAATAGTACAAAATACTGATTCATGGAAATAAGTCATGCAACCTTGCGCAACAACGGAGTACATTTTGAAATTCTTGAGAAAAAGCCTTTAAGAGCGTCTATTTATATTAAATTAAAGTGACCACGCTTCTTTGGATCAGCTTTACATGATATCTTCTGGTGATAGCGTCTGGTGAAGAACTGCAGTTAGCTGCCGTTTTAAGCCGTGGGTCTACTTCTCGTTGTACCATGTGAATTTGCAATGATGGTTATATTTAGCTATAAGCTACCTTAAGTAGTACTTTTCGGTTTGATAGACTGGCTGCTTATTAAACCTTAATCTTCATGTAATAATTTGGAAAGGGATTAATGTTATGGTAAAGTTGCGGTTTGAACTGTTAGACGGTGGTCGATATGGTTTTGCCTTTTTCTGACGTACTTCTGCTGTGTTGATGTCAGAACTTCCTATTTTACCTTATTGCAACATGTCTTTTTATTTTCAGTATCCTAGCCTTGCCTACTACAAACAAAGAACACTAAGGGGACAAACCAGACAGATATCCCAAAATAAGGCAGACGTGAAGTCCTGGAGTCCTAGAAAGGGCTCCATAGATACTGCACAGTTATAAACGATATGACCAATAATATGTGGACAACGCTCAGTATAAGGACACCTGCTTGTTGAACCTCTCATTCCAAAATCATGGGTATTAATATGAATTTGCTTCCCACTTTGTTTGTATAACTGCCTTCATTTTCTGGGAAGGCTTTCAAATAATTTAGACATTGGAACATTAATGCAGGATTTATTTCCATTCAACCCCAATAGCATCAGGTTGGTTGGGCACTGATGTGGGGTGATTAGACCTGGCTTGCAGAATAGAGGTGGGGGAAGGGGTGGTCAGGGGGGAAACTACATATAAATGCCCTTGGTTTATGGGAACAGGAAGCCCAACAAGTTTGTGTGTGTGAGGGTCAGGTGTCCACATTCACTAGGTCATATAGGGGTATATGGTATATGTATTTTTGTGTGGTTACATTACATTGCAAACAGATACAAAACGGTCATGCTCTTCTCAAAACATCCAAAACCTCCCACTGGTCTGCTAAGCAGTTTTGTGTTCATATAATCATTCAATTAAATCAGTGTCATGCTATGATCCATAAGCCCTACATTCCCCCAAAACATACCCCACACAAGAGTGCAGCTTCTAGTCTGGCTTACCAGCAACCGATGTGCTTCTGTACAGCTGTACCTCCCAACACCTCCCTACCCCACACATCCAAACCCACAGAGGGCATCCGCTTCAAACATGGGCTATAGTGACTGGATGTCTGCTAACAACATGATTTACAACTGGCCTGGGTGTCTTAGTCACCTGAGGAGCCTGGGGTGAGTGACGGGTGAGAACCATAGTAAGCGGCTGAAGAAGAAGAGGCCCTGAAGGGGAAGAGGGGGGAAACGCTCTTCAGGAGTGTCTTTAGGCTTCCTCATTTCTGACCTACAAGGTTGTGCAAGTTTGGTACGGAAATGTGCATGGCTCTGTCAACATGTCTTTTTATGTGTTCGCATGAGTCTCTGTGTGTGGTGGGGAACAGAGCATAGTATGAAAGAACTCCCTGCACTCAATAGAGGAAGAGATCAGACAGGGGTGTATGACCACAGTATCCTGACAGAGCTGCCTTTTGGCTGGAGTACAGTAGGGTACAGTAGAGTTAGACTATGAGTTTAAGAATAATGCAAACCCAAAGTTGACGTGCAATGTGTTTTGGATTAGAAAGAAAATGAGACTGGTGGTTCTCACAGTCATCTTGACATGATTCGTACATATTGTCATGTAAAACCCTCCCTACGTAGGGAGTCAGGTGGCTAAATGGTGAGGGAATTGGGCTAGTAATCGGAAGGTTGCTGGATCGATTCCCAGCAGTGGCCAAAAATGACGTTGTGTCCTTGGGCAAGGCACTTCACCCTACTTGCCTCAGGGGGAATGTCCCGGTACTTACTGTAAGTCGCTCTGGATAAGAGCGCCTGCTAAATGAATAAATGTCATTGTAAAACAGTGAAGGGGTTAACATTAAACCGTGCCGCTGAAGCAGGAAGCCATCCTATTCTGGACTGAGTCACATGATAGTAGTAGTAGGGACTGGCTGTGTGTCAGTGAGGGGTGTGTAATTATCTAAGCTTGTTTGTTCCAGGTTGTGGAAGTTACCGTACTTTCCATGTTCTCCTGATCAGCTGAGATAATATCTCATTCTCTCTCTATCTTCACATGGTTGGTGTGTTGGATGGGGGTAGTTATGTTTCCCGTCCACATTTTCGAAATGTTGATATGCAGTAAAAGCTGTGACTAAATCTCATTTTTATGTTTATGTATATTTTTCTGTAAACCACAAATGTGTCATCCCTCAGTGTTTTTCCCTGTTGGTTTATCAGAAAATAACTATCACATCAAGGTGTGTCAGTTTACATACGGCTAATAAAGAACACTTTGGAGTCTTTCCTTTAAAAGTAGCAAAAAAGCTTTATTTACAACAGCATTGCACAATTAAAATCCTTACATTGCAACATCAGTGCAAAATAGTAATAATAAAAAATGACATTTTTGCTACAAATGTACTGGGTCCTGTGCCTCAGAAAACTCTGTTCACGCTCAGTGCAAAACGGCCCCTAACAGACAGAATTCTGGGTACAGTAGTTTTTTTCTGTAGTGGAAGTGACCCCCTGCACTACAAGGTACACCAAGATGGCACGACCTGAGACTCACGGCTCCTCTCCGGGAATAAAGTGTGGGTTTATGAACAATATGAACAACTCCTACCAATATGGCATGATCCTGACTCTAGTTATGGAGCAGACTGCATGAAAGTACTTGTAGAACGGATATGACTGTAAAATAATATTACCACGTTTAAGCCTCAGTCTGAGTGGTGATTTTGCTTTTAGTTTCCTGCTTATGTGTTGACCCCGAGCCTACAGTATTCAGAAGCTCTTAACACCAGAGATATATACAGTACTAAATTATTACATCTTTGGTTTAAAGTTGCCAACACCAATAAGAACCAAGGCTAGACTAGACTTATGGCTGTTCACACTGATAAATGTACACTGGTAAGTGTGACGCTCGGTTCCAATCAAAATAAACCTGATAATAAAATGACATACACTTACTCAATCTGCACAGTAATAAACCATATATTTCTGGTTACAATTTTCACAAATCAAATGTTCTTTACGGGGATAAAACATTGCAAGTGCTGAAGCATTGTAAGTACTAAAGCATACTATTTCATGGATTTTAGGTTAAATAAAATAGGTGTGTAATATATTTGACTGCATTACACCTGTATTGGTATATTTAGGTGCAGAGGAACACAAAGATTTACAGTCCATAGGATACAATCACCCTCTTCTGGTCAAGATTCAGTTCACTTCCAGTAAAAATATAATTCAATCCCTTTTCATGATCAGAATAATTTTGTGTTTTCTTCTGCTTCTGTTTACTCTATTGAACTGTTGTTTAATCGACTAATACTTATGTGATCTGGGGGAGAATAGTTAAGATGATGTGCATGTCAATTATAAAAGATCAGTACCAACTTGCACAACTTGCTTACAGTAACCCTAAAAAATTGTTCACTTGTTTGGATAAAATGGTATCCTTCACAGTACCTGTTTTCCTCCACTCTGGCTCTGGTAGGGGGTACAGTAACCCCTAATACCATTTCATCATTAAAAGGGCAGTGAACTGACTGGCTTTAGTCAGTGATACAGGGAGAAGGGTCAGAGAGAGGAGGATGGAGGAGGATGGAGGAGGACTGAGAACGAACACAACCCAATGTAAATGTTCCATCACCTGCATTGGGAAAGGATGGTGGATGATCAAGTTACAAAAGGGATGGAGGAGACGAGGGGTAAGAAAATTGACCTGAGGGGTAAGAGATTGGGAGAGGAGAGGAATGAGGAAGAAGCACATTAGGAGTGTGTCGTAGGAGGACAAGAAGAAGGATGTGCTGGGGGAGGGGAACGTTGAAGAGCAGAGGGATAATAAGTATGTTGGGGAGGATGGAGTCTGTCAGTGGTGAGGTGCCATGATAAAGACAAGAGTGGAATTGGAAGCCATGCAGGCGTACACAATCGACTGAAACACAAACAAAAAAAGATGATGCTATTTTACAAAAAATAAATAGCTGTAACAAAAGCGGAGAGAATCAAACGCCAACAAAGTCAAAACAGAAAGCTGTACAAGGCACATCTGAAGCTCCACACATCGTTAACGTGGTCATCGACAAATGGTGATCCTCCATGGAATTGATCTCTGGACAAGGCAGGCATGCTCATCGGCGCTGACACACCTACATCTTTGGTGCTTGTTTGGAGTTTAGCATTCCGAATATGCAAAGACAACACAGGTGCAAAACTAATACAAACACAGGTTTGGCAGAAATTGTTATTCCCAATAGAAAATATTCCCAAGAATGTCCAAATTCCCTTTCCCAGGCGGAGATCAGGGGGGAGAGGGGGAGTACACCCACCAAGATTAAAAAAGAAAATTCTAGAAATAATAGGTCCAAGTGATCCACAAGAATGTCAACATATTTACATATGCACAGGGTCAATAAAAACATCTGACTCAGATGCTACATGTCTACTGGGGATTGCATAGGACTGGACTTGATGATTGGTCCTAGAGTCTTTCCATCATCTCCTCCGCAAAAGCATCTGTAATAGTCGTCCAATCAGGAGTGTCATCCACTGCAGAAAGGCAGGTTCTTGGTCCATCAGCAGGTTTGGTTGTGCCACCCGCCTATTCCTGTCTGTTAGGCGCTGCAAAGGACAAACAAGTGACATGTTACACACACATACAAAATACAGGAAGTGGTCAGCACAGTTCCTAACATCCTGTCTAAACCCACACTGTAAACTTTTGACTATTTGCAGGTGTTACTAACCCAGAACCTTTAGTTTTCCCTACCCACCGTCAGCTAGAGCAGGAAAGATAACCAGGTGAGCGAGAGTTTGTATTTAACTGAGAGTGAGGTTTTCCTGTGTCCTATTTGGCATTATACACTAGTGTACACTACATTCAGTTCACGATTCGATACATATCACGATATTGGGTTTCACGATAAAATACGTATCACGATATTCTGAACAAAATGAAAAATGAAAATGAAATTTTATTCATAGATTCATTTCCAAAACATGAACAATTTTCAATAACTTTCTTTGTTCTACATACAACTGAGATGACTCAGTTCAAGCGATTTCTGTGAATGCAGTGACTGCACGCGTCTGCAGAGTAGGTCGCGTTTGCGATGCATTGTGCCACGATATACATTGTTACACCTCTATTATACACACTGGACACTCACTCACCTTTTTTTATCTGTCAAACTTATGGACAAATCCTGGTCTGCTAACTATAATTACACAGCAGCCTGCGGACTGGACTCCGGCTCTTTCACATACCAAGTTTACAGCATGAGTCACATTGCTTTAACTAGGAGAGCAGAACAGTGGGGTGAAAGAAGCACTATTGTGTTAGGTCAGCTACTACAAGACAGGCTCTTGATGAAATAAACATTGTAGACTGGTGAATAGAGATGAAGAAATGAATGGAGAGATTTATGGTATTAGGGCTGAACCCATTTACCACACTAAGCTAGATTGTTCCAGATGCACTTGGCTTTGGCTTTTGTGTGTGTATGTGGGAGGGGAAAAAGACTGTGCTCGCGCATGTGTGTGTGTGTGTGTGTGGGTGCGCGTTGTGTGTCTCCTCCCCTACAATCACCTCTACAGACTTGGCAGGAGTGGTGCAGTAACAGGTGTGTGTCTTGGCACAGTGCTGTGCCTCTCGGTCCTACTGGCCTCGCCGACTGCTCTGGCAGCAGCAGGGTACAGATAAGAGCAGACTGGGCACATGAGCCTTGCGTTTCCCCTGAGAATCTCCTGGCTCGCAGAGGAAACCCTTTTAATAAATACTAGCTTCTGCTATCAAATAAATCACAGAAACAAAACGGCCTGAATTCACTCACATCTACCAAGTGGTTTTAGGTACTGAAACACAATATTTTCCAAGATTATCATAGGTTTTCCTTCATTGGTTTGGAGTGATTTTTCTTTGACGATCAAGAAAAATGAGCAGTGTTTTGGGGTTCTTTTTGAGATTCTATCCCACAGTGCTCTGGTTGTTTAAAGACACTGCAGTGGAAAGCACAAAACTCTTAGCTGTGTGGACTAAAGAGGTTTGACTGGGAGAGACACACAACAAATGACAGTAGAAGCCTTGGCCTCTGGGCATTGTGGAAACGAGGATCTTTTAAAGGAGACCAACAGGGAATAATCATGCAGGTTTTTATGTAGTACCGGAGCCATGCCAAGAACCACAGTGGCCGGAGGTTGTGAGCGTGCTCAGAGGAAACAGGTGATAAGGAAGTGGATCGACAGCTCTGATTTCTCAGAACAGGACTTGCAGCCTTGCGACACCTCCCGCCACATAACACAGAGAGGCACAAAATGACACACAATTAAGGATAAAGATGGTTGTGACTCAGTGTTTCGAAAGTTTTTGCCAGAATGTAAAAGACCTGTGAATGTGAAAAACATTTCTATGGATGAAAATTCAGCTAAAAGTCGGTGTCTAAAAGTAAATGGGAAATGAAGTGGTCATCATTATTAAAATACAATATAATTTTGATCAGCCCTGTGTAGAATTCTGCCCTCTGATCTGACTTTGACTCAACTGTGTCTTTTGAACAAACCCTGCCTGCCTCGCTCTCTCTCCACTCTCTCCCTCTCTCCTTTATTCCAAGTCTCTCTTTCTATTTCCCTTCCCACATGCCCCTCCCCCCACCCACACTTCCCTCCCCACCTTCCACCCCTGACTGACAACTGATCTGGTGTGTGAGAGAGAACAGAGTGAGGTCTGAAACAGCACGTGCAAGAAAAATACAAATCCAAAATGATCAGGGCCAGAATAAAAAGCTGAAAAACAATTTGACCCAAACTGGGAGAGTAGCCACAATCTGGAGTAGAAGACATGCAATTAGTGACTGGCTAATACATCCACAGATGTCTGCCTGCTTGCCTGCCTGCCTGTCTGCCAGTCTGTCTGTCTGCCTGTCTGAACAAACAGTCTATCTGGAGGAGAAACAAAAGAGAAAGAGTCAGAGATGGATGCAGGGGTGGAGAGGTGAGAAAAAGGCAGAACAGAAAATAGGAGATACACAATAAAAGGTACTGTGTGTATGTGAGAGAGTGTCTGTGTGCATGTGTGGATAGTACTGTGAGACAGACACTAGTGCTGCATAATGGACAAGCACAGAACTAACGCAAAGCAGATGTGTAGCCACATAAACTTATCCAAAAAAAACTAGTATCTGCCTTTTGCCCCTAAAATGCTATTCTAATGACCACTGATGGTGTACTAGACTGTTTACTAAGACATGGATTGAAAGTGGGTTATCTTAAGTTACGATTAAAACTATAGTACCTTTGGCGCAATTTTTTTGTGTGTGTTGTAAAGTTACTGATGAAGACCAGCAGGTCTGTGTAGGGTGTGTGTGTGTGTGTGTGTGTGTGTGTGTGTGTATGTGTGTGCGTGTGACAGACAGTGGAGCAGGGGATAATTAGAGCCCAGCGAGGTTCTCTGAGAGCACTAACCACAGACTAGACCATAATAAAGCTGCTCTGTCACGTACTACCCTGCTCTGGACCTGCCCAGCTAAATGGGCACACACACATTACATCACTCACTCACTCTCTTTTATTCACTAACTACAATATGTAGCTATTTGGTCAAAGGGGAAAAAAACAAGAGAAGAGAAGTTGCATATTTCACATGAGAGCTCCTTCATCATGGCGGCCATCAAACTGCTGAAGTCACATAGTGGTGCAGGGAGGAAAATGTATTGGCACCAGTCACCAGACAGTGTGCAGGGCTCACTGGTCAGTGTTGTCCCTCTAACACCTGAGAACATGAATACGGAAGACACGCAACTCCCCATGTTCCGCTTTTTTCATTGTTCTCAAAATACACAACACCCAATAGCCAAGAGAGATACACACAGCAAAACACATGTTAGCAACGTGCACCCATACGCAAGCTACACACCCAATGTTTTTTTTCTCTTTTCCTCTTTCTCCCTCACACACACACACACACCCCTGTTCTAAAATAATGTGACTTAAGACTGAGTCATAGTCTCACCTTCGAGGAGAGTAAATGCTTTATGCTCTGGCCCCTCAGGCTGTTACTACACTTTCACACACACACACACACACACACACACACACACACACACACACACACACACACACACACACACACATACAGGAGCTATTGTGCACCATTTGACAGGCCATAGAGTATCCACAGGCAGAACTAGCATTGTAAGAAGGGGGAGCTAGCTATTAGCTAGGTCAAGGACACAAAGGGAGCACTGGAGCATGAACTAGTGTGGAGAGGCTCATGTTGAGCCAGACAGGCAACTTATCAGCTGTATTTGATCCAGTCAGCGCGGCCCTTGATGCAGACAGTAAATAAGGTGATGCAACCTCCAGAAAGAGCCAACGCACTGCAGTGTATGGAGCAGCAGTCAACGCTGAGGAGTGTGTCGGCATGTCACATTTATTCTGTGTTGGCATCTCCTGCATTAGCAACATCCTATAACTTTTTTGTCTTGTGTGTCACTTTTTCTTTAGAACTTATTCTAGGGTTTACTTTTTCTCTCCTTACCTATGTTAACATGATGCAAGCTTCACAAGGGTGTGGTTGTGGGTTACTGTTCCAGCCCAGCAGCTGGCTCATACAATAGTTCAATTACCAACTGCCAATATTTCACTTGCAATTTACACTGGCTTAAGGAATCATTCATTGTTAAAATACAGGAAGGAAAACTGGTATTCATAGTGAAATGTGTGGTTTAATAGTGTTAAAATGTACATTTGTGAAAGATGGACATATTTTAAGTCTTCACTAATGAAATTACATCTGATCAATAGCTAACTGCTAGCCACTAGTATTAAAACTGCCAGCTCATGTCCTTCCAAGACTTCAACTTTCTTTTGGTTTTCCTATTGGAATAAGGTCACGCCAATCATCCTAATTGTATTAGCAGCCTTCTTTCCCGGGACTTAATGATACACAAAACCTGACATGGAGAGCCTCAGGACCTAATTTTCATTCTGATGATCAAACTGTTTTTGTCTCCTGCTTATTTCACATTCCTAGAAAAAATGCTTTTCTTTCTGATGTTATTGTGCATGCAGCTGAATAAGTACAATTAGAAAAATGACTAAATGTAGAATCAGTCTGTTATGTTGTATGTGTGTGTGTATCTTCATTAAACCTTTAAACTGGAATTACTGCTTCCTTGCGTTTTGACTGGACATCCTGTTGTGGTTGCTCGCAGCATCCCTTATCCCTTTTCATTGGTCCATTGAATTCATAAGCGACCCGTATTTTTCATCTCGGGTGGTTCAGATTGACAGGAACTCACCCCCAGCATGATGAGCATGAAGTCGTCTCCGATGCGCTGAAGCTCTTGACCGATGCGTCTCTCCTCATCAGCACGACCCTGCATGTCCCCCTCCGGTGGTGCTGGGTGTGGTCTATAGGGGCGGGCGGGGCTGGGCCACGTTTCTGGGGGTGAGGAAGGGCAAAGAATAAACATGTATGTCTGAGTCGTCACAACAGCAACCACACACCAAAGCATGTTTGTTGGAGACGACAGACATATAAATCCACCGTAGTGGCCAAGTGCCCAAAAGCTCTGTGTTAGTCAGTAGAGCTAAAGGTTTGCTGTTGGCCCTGTGAGATCACACCTGTCTTGAGGTCTGGGTTCAGGTCAAGGATCATGCAGTCTGCAGTCATTGAACCACCACGACTACATACTCCCTTCAGCTCTGGAAAACGCAATGTGGTTCCAGATAACTTCAAATGAGTGAATTCAAGAGACGCAAAGTCCAGAGTGAGACAGTTCAGAGATGTACAGTGGTTCTAAGTGTGGTTGAGTTGTGAGTATATGAATGTGTTAGACCTCTTGCTATGACTCACGTGCGTTGTGAAACTTTGTTAAAGTGTGCTTAATATCGCTCATATCCGTCAATATTGAAGGCCTGCAATATTGGTTGGGCCCGTCATAAACATCAAACACACTTTGGATTTAGATGAATCTACTGTGTACGCACACACATGCCACCACACTAATAGTTTCTATGACTGGGGAGACAAGCTCCATGATAAGTTGTTCAAGATGAGATAGTGACGGTACTAGTTTTTGTTTGTGAGCGCATTAACAGCATCCTCTTCCGGATTAAAGATTTGTTTGGAACACTCGAAAATAGAGGTCTATCTCTCTACCCTATCTCTGCCGCCTTGAGCAGTAGAAGTGGAGAATCTCTGTCTGCTTGTGGACAAAAGACCCAGGGAATTATTTTGACTGGCCGCTACATTTACTGGCTGCCTGTGGCCTCTGCAACAGTGAACGCAAATAAAGGAGACACAAGAGAATCAGACCGCTCAATCACCGCTATTATGAGCCAACTCGGGCCAAACTCCTCTACCTGTTTGTCCCAGTCCCAGACACAGTTTTTCTTCTTGACTGTGTTCAATGGTCACACTTGTTTTGTTAAGGAGGGAATGTTGTTGAGGGTGCGGGTAAGACTGAAAACACGCAAAGTGCCGTTCAAAAGCACACGCATGAGTGCATGCGTACGAGCACGCAATATGTTCGCAGTATAAATTGATCTTTGGTGGCTTGTTATGATACAAGACTGTAAACAGTGGGTCGATAAAGATCTGAGGAAACGTTCTTTCCAGGGTGGATCCACGGATCCAACGGCCTCTGTTTGCATGTTCTCGATTTTTGGAAGGGATATTTTGAGTTTGACTTACAGACATTTTATCGTAAATATCATCGCTGTATGGTTTTCTTTTTTGCCTAGTTATCCTACTTTGTCTTATGTCTGGGTATGTTACATTATATAATTTTCCCTTGGGTGCCGTTTTTAACTTGAAGGTTATTACTCTGAGAAAGAATTATGATTCAGCTATTTTTCATACAGTAACAATGCTCATGCTCTTTACACGCGCATCCCTCTTGTGTACCACCCCCCCCCCCCCCCCCCTCTTTTTTTTGATAACCTGTCACAGGACGTTTAAATTGCTGCACAGAATGGTTGCATGCTTGCTTACCATAATCTCGACCGGTATCTGATGCATTAGACATGCGCTGCAGCGCGTGGGTGATAACTTGACTAGACGGACTTGGGGTCTGCGTTGACTTGTTATGTTTCAGCAGCGGGGAGCTGGGCAGAGAATCAGAGTCGAACGAGAAATATCCGCTGGAGGACCGGGACAAAGGTCTGAACATCGGTGACCTCGAATGAAAAACAAGTAGACTATTGGGCATCGTAATTCCTCCCCGTGACGGTTCGCCTTCGCCGTAGGACTGGGGGTTGTCCGATGTCTCGGCACGGAAGGCTCGTCTGCCACCAGGATGCGATTCTCCACTTTTCTCCCTCTCATTTAGGTTGGTCGAGTCGTCTGACCAATTTCGTGGTCTGTAGGACAAATACAGTGTCACTATTAGGCTACTGCTAAGTAATTTAGAAAGTTGAGCAGTCAGCTTCTGTAGTCTATTCAAATGATCATGTTAAATGGTCGACCTAAATTGAGAGGACCCGAATTTTACGCGCACATTACGAACTCTATAGAAGCTAAATACGCCCGTCTACACGCCTCCATTGTTTGACAGAAGTGCTGATTACGGCAGTCTGAGCATAGAAAACTTGGCATCAAGTTAGAAGTCGTAATAACTGCGTCACAGCAAACACATATCTTAGCCAAGCTAACTTCCTAATTCTCCATCTAAAACCTATTCCAGAACAACTTCTCAGGTGAGCCTGAATTATTTTGAATGAATAAATTGTTCTTAATTTTACGAATGTATCCTATGCTGTTTCCTTAACACAATATGGCATATTTAAATGTAACTATAATATGTTAACAACCCGAACCTATCTTTAACCTATAGTTTAACCTAGGTCCAAACTAGGTTATTACTGGGAACGATCAAAAAGTTTCCAAAACATCCACTGGCGCATCAAATGTCCATGGTCTTAAGCACATTACATATAAAACTGTTGTGCTTCATTGCATAAGTCCCCAATACTAATACCTACTCTGAACATGAAGTAAGAGCCTAAACAACATGAGTCCAAATGCCATATTAACCCAAACGACAATTGTGGAGCATAACGACGATTATGAAGTACCAAAAGTAAGTTGTGGACGGTTTTGCGTGTATAGGCCACACCAATCTGTTATGAGAATTCTTAAAATGTTCAGAATAGGGGCAATGTAGCGCGCTATTGGACTGCCAATGATCTGACTGGCAGGCGGAAAGCCAAATGAAATGCATCCAAAACTATAGGCTACGCAACTGGTCCATTATCGCCACCCACAGGTGGGTCTCTCTCGGTTGTTAGTTACTTAGACCCATAATTGTTTAGCTATTTAAAGAGTTTTCCTCCCTTGATTTGTCTTTTAATCAACGCACAGGCCTGCTGTTAGAGTGATGGATGATGCCATTATTGTGTTCAAAGTGCCGTGTCGTCATACAGCCGACACTGTAATGTTTCGTTGTAGCCCGTACAATTATGTGTAAAGCATGCACTTTACCGTATTTTACTTTAGACAGTTTAACCAAGAAAAACCGTAACATTCTTGTATTTAAATGTATATTTTAATATCCAATAATGCTGTTGCAATAAGCCGAACCCGAGGGTGCGTTTTGAGGGTGAGGGGCTGTTTTTTCCACGGGCAATAACTTTCTCCTGCAGCCGCTATCGCGTGCTGGGAATTGGAGATAGGTACTGCCACTGTAGATCCGCTCGATCATGTAACAGATAAACATTTGTGCGACGGAACAAGATTACCAAAATAAATGGAAATGGCAAAAGCTTTTCCATAAATTGGTAATATTGACAAACGTATTTAGAGATAGTTTTACAAATAGACCAACACTGCGTTAGATTTGCAGCACAGTTTTTGCTAACGCTCATTGCGCACTCACCTGGACGAATCGGACATGTCTTAAGCGGCCTCAGTTGTGGGACATAACAGTGCTAAAAATGACAATAGTGATCGAACAACTGCAAACCCGCTAGAAAATGTTCCACAAAAATAGAGTCAAATAGCCAAAATCATATTTTTATAAGTTGGCTAAACTTTACGGCCGAGATCGAAAGAATACACTTGGTAGTCAGTGAAAAGAAATCCACCTCAAAACGTAGTCGACGGGTAAGAGTGTTCCGAGTCTTTTGTCTCTTGCGAATAGCTAGATTACAACGGAGGAACTTCCTTGCCTTCACCCGTTTGCGTCTCTGGTAGAAAACGTTGAAGCGCCAGGCTTGAGTCTTGGGATGACGCGACCAGCCTCCGCCCCTGTCAGAGGTGACCCCGCCCATCTACTGTCTGGGGTGGGGTCCCACTCAACAGCATCCTAGCGCAAGGGTTTTAACTTTCCTCTTAGAAAAAACTTAAGAGAATTTCTCTCAGATTTAAAAACTTCACAGTATAACTACATCTAAATATTATAATAAATGACAAACCTTATATAATAAACATCATGAAGAAAGTCCTACTGCATTTCCCAGCGTGTTAAAGGCGTAACAGGTTCACTTAATGTGTGGGATCATAAAAAAACACCAAGATGAATGAGAAAATGTGGTCAAATTCACACCTCTGGTAGAAAACACACACTGTATAGATGAATCCACATACAGCCTATTGAACCACTGACATAGCAGACACAACTTTCACACTTCAACCCACACATTCAGCCGTTTAAAACACTCTTTCACTGTCTTCTGCTAATCATTTAACTATTCTGCTCATGCCTATAAAAGTCACTGGCCTCTAATAAAGAGATATCCTGCAATAACATCAGCACCAATCATTTGAACAAACTATAAAACATGGACGACATTTTAAATCACAGGCTACCTAAAAAAGAATTTATTAAGAACAGTACGCAATTACAGATTTTCAGCAATATGGCAGACAAAACTAAGACTTGGCCATGATTGAAAAACAGATTTTTGAAATGATTTTGAAATGACTAAACAAGCTAAAGTTAGTAGAGAAAGGAAATACAGTAAATAAGTATTTTCTTATCAAAGGAGCCAGTCAATATTCCACTACAGGAATCAAAACTACAGGTAAGCCCAGATATGTCCATATTGGCAAAATAATGTTTTGAAATAAGAGCAATATAATTGATAAAAAATGCCTATACAATATATTATAAATATAAAGTGTCATTAACATTCTTAATCAAACATTGTTCAAGATCTATTTGTTTTTCAACAAACAGATAAAGCTGTTGGCAGGGGGTAGCTTATTGTAAAAAAAAAATGTTTTAATGTCTTGTCTGTGTATGTGTGTGTTTTAGCTTGCACACATATCAGTGCGATAAAGACACGACAGAGATCCATATCTGAATATGGTTCTAGTCGTAGTTTGGATGAAACACATTTCTGTCAACATGCAAATACTGACCACTAAACAATCAAGCAGGCCAAATCAAATCATCCTTCAGGTATCAACCTACAGTACAGTTTGAGAGTCTGCAAGTCTCAGCCCACACGATAGTCAAGCGTCTGCTTTGTCGGCTGTTACCATCCACCCCCAGTCTGTTTCTAACCAGGTGTCTGAAGTCACACAGACAATGAGGCTTCCAGTTTCTGTTTCTATGGCAGCACTTATTCAGGATCCTTTAACCCACGTTTAGCTCACTTATTGCACAAGAAGTATGAAATCCAGGGAATCGGCAAATCTCTGCCTGGTCATTTGAGTGGCTACTCACACTACACAATGACTCAGTCTGGATATACAGTAAATTGACCTGTTTATAGGTCATGTTAGCACAGAAATGTATTGCTAGTAAAAAGAGCTATTGAAATGTCACTGAGAATTTCACAGATCCTGTAGAACTACACTGACATTCACCTAAACCAACCTAAAACCCTCAATTTTATGAGGCGAAACTCCCATGAAAAACCCAGGACTATCACAAACCTTGAGTCAGATCCCTGGTGTCACTGCCTGTTTACAGATGTTTTTTAAGACACTGTGGCGGTGTCTATCAACATTCTAGATGTTCAAAGGCAAAAACTTTGAATGTAAGATTGGCACTAATGACATACTGAATGTATCTGTAAATAATCACAAACTGTACTACACCTGGGTAGTATAAGTATATCTCATCTATAACTTGAGGTGTTAAAGCTCCAGTGGTCTAGAGCTGGGTCAACAACCATATTATACCCGATAGATTTAAACTTAATTTTATACTCGGGTTATTGATTTTAGCAGGTGGGGGTTCTGGTTGAATTTGTACGTTCTATAAATCAAGTGTGCTTTGGTGACCTTCACAACTTGGAGACAGTGTTGTGCTTGGATGTGCAGTGTGGCCCAGCAGAGTGGGCTGTGCTGGGATCGGGGGGCTGAGAGTAGAAGGCCCATGGGGCTCTGGGATTAGCCACCCCGGCGATGGGAGCCTGGATGCAGGAGGAGGGGATGTTGAAGTCAGACACCACCTTTAGGGCCTCGTCCTTCACCAGCCTGCATAGCTCCAGCAGCTGGGGGAGGAAGCAATTGCGCAGGCGCACATTAGGGTGCTAATCAATAACACTTATACAAAATCAATATCCAACAATAAAGACGAGCGTGGGAAATATCTGGCTGCTGAAAGGATTGTAAAATACAAAGTACTTCCAACAAAACAAAGTACTTACAACAAAACATGACTTATTGGAAATTCCCATGTTTTAAATAGTCTGTGTTCTAATGGTATAGCCAGCCTTTCTATCCTTTAAAAAAATAAATTGTATTTTGAGGTCTTTCTCCTTCGCACTGACATATTGATGTTGAGGAACATACCCGTTCTCAGTTGACCCTCAGCCCCATACAATTGATGAGTCAGTTTTATGTGTTGTAATTTAATCTAACAAGCTCCTGCAGGAACTCTAGTCCCCCTCTATCACTCTGGGGAGGGCTAATGATATCACAGTCACAATTTACAGACAGGGCAATCTGAACCCTACTGCGATTTTAAGATGCCCATTAAAACCAAAGGTCTGGAAACAATGAGTAATGCTGCCAACTCCTACTGACCACAGTCTGAATGTTAACAAACAAATGCAGTGTAAATATGGTTATACGTAGTCCAGGTGAGATCCAATAAGACGCCATCTGCTGGACCACGAGGAGAACTACAGTTTCCATATCAGCAGCTGATTGTGACAAATTCAATAACTTTCAGAACATGGTTTTTTTTCTCTCTCTCTCACTATAACTACTCTGCTATAAATATTATTTATTGATAGGGGTCAATAATCAAACTCCATAATACTGCCGTTTTTAGTAAGATTTATATTTTTACATTTTGCACATCCCATAGTGGAGGAATAGCTCACATCATGGTGGGTGGAAAGACAGTATCTGAATACATTTGTGGAAGGTTATGTTAATATCTGAACTAAATTCTCCATTCAACCTACTTTAACAGTTTGGCTTTTGAATTTATCACTCCTGAATTCATTTTCACAATGGCTGAACTACAAGTCTGTGGTAGCAGCAAGGTTAAAAAGGGCTGTGTTGAAGATCTGACACCTCCATCAGTTGTTACTTTGTTGACCCAATGCAGGCTGTAAGCCCAGAATACACCAGAAACAGCAGATTTCCCAGTGTCTAAAGACTATCTTCCCTAATATAAGAATCAGAACAAATCTCATCAACAAGTCTCGTGTGTGTGTGTGTGTGTGTGTGTGTGTGTGTGTGTGTGAGCTTGCTTCCTGAACGCATGCGTGAATATGCATGTGACATTTACTGACAACTGGCCATTGATAGCTTATGCCCATTGTCCAGATTCCCATGCAGTGGACCATGCCTCCCCCAATGGGCCAATATTGACCTGGGGAACAAGAGCCTGTGTCTACAGCTGCACTGTGACTCTGGAGACGAGGAACCCTGCTGGGGAGTTCACACACACATGCCAGCTCTGTCTCTCTGTCCATCCCCTCAACAGCTGCTCCCTGCCCTTACTGCCCCCTCATGGAGAGGAAGATGACTTACACAAACCATTCACAGAAATAACTAAAACCATCATTTACTAACTCGATTATTACAATGACAATAGTCTTGGCAAGTAATGGAGTCGATTTGCGTGTGGTAATAGAAACGTATCTATATATTACAGTACGGTATCAGGTGAGACTGTCTTGCAGTTTCAGTCTAGGCTAGCCTCTTTCCCTTTCTGTCTCTTGATAGTCTGGGAGGGCCAAAGGTGATTTGCATGGCCTGATCACACTACTGTTTTTTAACCAACTCTCTCTACTTTCTCTCTCCCACTCCTCCTCCCCCTGTCCCCTCTTTCCCACCTTTTCTTGCTCTTTTAAAACCGCAAAGCTGAAATGTTGGACACTGATGTTCAGCCCTGTCTGGTAAACACAGCTGGCCCTAGGCTAATCACACGACCAACACTTTTGGTACAACTTGGTATTACACTGGCACACTGTTCATCATAAGGCGAGAATAACAAGTATTTATTGAAGATTTATTTTAACTCAATCCGTGATGGCTACATGATCAATACAGAGGTCCGTTATAAATCCAGGACTGGTTTACAAGTTTTTTGGGGGGTCAATTGTGGGGTAGAAAATATCAATATAATGAATCATGTCAAATAATGTAATCTTCACAGTCACATGGAACAGCCGTTTAGGAAATCTATTTCAGAACAGAATACACGTTGATGTAGTGGAGATTGAATTTCTAAATATTTCACTGTGCATTCACGTACTTGTGTGTGTGTGTGTGTGTCCTACCTGGCTGCGTATCAGTCGGCTGGTGGCAGGGGTCAGGTAGTGGTGCTCCAGGTACCAAGCTCTCTCCTGGAACACCAGGCTTGTCCCGTGAAGCAGACAGAACTAGTAACACACACACACATACACAAACACACACATACATAAACTCTATCAACCATCGCCATAGAAATCAGGTGGAAGAGAACAGAAACCGAAGGTCCTCATCGTAAGGAAGAGACGGTGTAGGATAGTTGTTTTGTAACACAACAGTGGCAGTTTGTTTTACCTGTTGTTCTACATGATTTACATGAATCTTTCTCCATGATTTACATTACATCAGTTCACCAAGTGAAAAGGCTTGTTATTGGAACAGGATCTGGTAAATGTGTTTGAACAACATGGCTACTGTTGTCAGGTCATAACTGATAGTGTGTAGACTGAAGAACATGAAGGAAATGGAAAATTATAGACCGGTGGTCTAATACATGGTTTCTTCAGAGGTGATAGTGTGTGTGTATGTGTGTGTGTACACATCAATGTGTCTGACAAATAACTGTCACAGGAGATCAAAGAAAAGAGTGTCGTGGAAAATAGAGAGAGGGGCCTTGCAGTTCTCCACAGGGAGACAACAACATGACTTCTGACAATGTGTGTGTGCACTGTGATGGGGCTTGTTTGTGTGAGAGGAAATGCACCTACAGCACTGGCAAAGTGTGTGGTGCTGTGTTTACGCAAGTGCTCATCCGTGTGTGTGTGTGTGTGTGTGTGTGCTCAAGTTTTATGTTCCTTCTGGTCAAACACGGTGGTGGCTTTTGACCCATCCTGCTGACTCTGCTGGTTGTCTGCCTAGAACCCGGAAGTCAACTCCCTCTCTGTTCCTCTTATGCAAAGTGGCTAATGTGGGAGTGAGCTGGAGGTAAGAATAGACATGGGAGCTGGCATGGGATTGGATGGATCCTCAGCATCGACATTTGTCAGTCATGTCAGAAGGATGACTGGAATTCTTCACATGCGTGGACTAACTGTATGGTAGCAGTCACAAAAAAACAGTTTCAAGTCCATAACTAACTGGCTCACGTACAAAACGTTGAAACATAACCGAGCACTGCTCGCTTCCCTGAGTTCACATGCAGCCTATGCCGCATGCACAGGGAGTATTTTAAGACGCAGTACAGTAGATGACAGGAAAAGGAAACGCAGTCCCATGAACAGAAGGTGTTTCCCCTTTTAATGGACGTGAATGACTTCTTTGTCATCCATCAGCCCTTTCTCCAGAGAGATGGGGGGAGGTAGAGGGGGTGCAGACCCTAATTGGGTACATATACACAGGCTGATCAGCGCAAGCACGGCTGGCTGTCTGAGTCTGCACAACAGAACAGGCTGGGACGCAGACAGGCAGGGCAGATATGGGCTGGTGGGTGGTGGGGTGTCAGCAGGCAGGAGGACTTAGGCAGAGCCATGGGGAGCCACAGGTGGATAGGACACATGGCACAGCCATTACATGGCTCACATTGATGATGTCATATTCACCACAGTGTTTGGTCTCCACGGCTTCTTTGATGCTATTTCTTAACCCCCCACTCAGTTAGCCTGTCTAATAAGAGGTGACGATATCTTGTTAAAAAGTGTCTTCAAAGCATGTTCACTCGGGCTCCCCCGAGCTGAAAGATCACAATGCTTCACTTTGTCTCAGATTCTGAGAACTTTCCATAGGAGCTTGGCTGATGACTCAAAATGAGACAGTGATGGTTTCCTATTGAGGGGTGAGAGATAGTAGAAGAGTGGAAAACTTGTTTTTAACATACACACACACACACACACACGCACCTTCGTTAGCAAGGTGCGGTCCTCCTCAACTGGGCACTCTTGAATGGCCAGTGCAAACTGCTCCAAGGTCACTAAGAACGTCCAAAAAAAGAGAACAACACAGAAGCTGAAAAACAAAGTTGTTATCAGCAGACAATGTAACAGGTCATTACACTAACACTGCAACCCCCTCCCACTCTCCACCTCCAAATAAGAGTGTCATTAAAATTTATATATTTTTTCACATTACACATTCAATAAACACATTTAAATACAATTATTCGACAAATTACAAAAAAGTGTAAGACAGTTCTAGTCTTTCAATTGGCACCTTAAAGAGAAATGACTGCTGGACAGAATCAAAAAGACAAAATGGATTTACACACAATGGGTTTGAGGTTTGACTATTTCAACTACAGCTTTTCACACTGTGGCAGCCTCAAAGTGTTAGTCTGCGCCCAGTCACTCTCTTATCTGACAAACATCACAGGCCCTGGTGTTCTAGGGTACTTTAGGCCTGGTTAAAGTCAATCTCTGTGTGTGTGTCTATGAGTGTGTGTTAGTATATGTGGGAGTCAAGTGAGAAAATTGAAAGGTTATGGTCTTCTTGAGGAGCCTCTTTACATTGCCCCACTGGTCTCATAACACAAATCATATAACACTAAAAGCAAAACACTAATACAGTTTGCCATGAAAACATTTTGTTTTTTGCAAATTAACAATGCACACCAAATGTAAAAGTTTACATTGATATATACAAGTGCTCTAAACTTAGAAAAAAGTTAAGAAAAGTACAAATGTCAAGCCACATGTGCAGAAGTGTGGGTGGGAGCTTGCAGAGCTCATGCCACAGTGACTAGGAGACTGCAGCCAGCACAGAGGGAACCGTCTACCTGCTGCACACAGGGAACCGTGTACAAGCTGCACAGAGGGAACCGTCTACCTGCTGCACAGAGGCAACCGTCTACCTGCTGCACACAGGGAACCGTCTACCTGCTGCACACAGGGAACTGTCTACCTGCTGCACACAGGGAACCGTGTACAAGCTGCACACAGGGAACCGTCTACCTGCTGCACAGAGGGAACCATGTACCTGCTGCACACAGGGAACCGTCTACCTGCTGCACAGAGGGAACCATGTACCTGCTGCACACAGGGAACCGTCTACCTGCTGCACACAGGGAACCGTCTACCTGCTGCACACAGGGAACCGTCTACCTGCTGCACACAGGGAACCGTCTACCTGCTGCACACAGGGCTGCACATAGGGAACCATGCCGTGTAACTGAGTTAGGTGTTCTTCTTAAGGCCAGGCATTAGGATTCAAAAAAGCTGATTACTCAAGGTGAGAGTTACATCTCAACAAAGCCGCAGATACGAATTATCTCGATATGTCATAATGTTGAGGTGGACATGAAGCATACTGTCAAATCATGACCAAACAAGGGGTGCTCAATATTTTTACTTGCAGCTCCTACATTAAGGGTCAGGATGAGGGGGAGGGGCCATCAATCTTTAGCTCCACCCACCTCTGTGTATATGAGCCATAGCCAGGCAGGTCACATGGTGCAGGCAGGAGTTCCAAGCGTCGAAAAATGGCTCTTTGTTTCTTTCCACCTGGACGGAACAATGACGAGGAAGAGCTTTATAAACAAAAGACTCCATAAACACCTACTAAACACTTCATAAAAAAAGAAATCAAAGGCCTTATCAGAATCCATAAAACCTTTATTAGACATAATTAAACCTCATTAATGTCTTATTAGAATCTATAAAGACTTATTGGACGATATAAAGACTTTCTGAGAGGTTGGACACCTTTTCAAATTGTTGACGTGTATGCACTGGTTCTGACCTTGGTGTAGAGCCTGGCAGCCAGGCTGCGCTGGAGGACCCTCTCCCTGTACGCCAGAGCCTTGAGCAGGAAGCTCAGGTCGCTCACCTTGTCCACACTGAACGCCAGGATGCTGAAGAGAGGCAGGGTGAACAACCGTCACGCAATACACACAGACAGGGCTGGCACTAGCATGCTCAGACAAGCTCTACACATTCAGCACATATAGAAAATCATGTGAAAGCCTAAAGGTAAAATGTCACACTGGTCTATTCAGGGAGACTGGGACCACTCAGATGACTTGATGTCCATGCTACATCTGATTAATAAACAAAAATCCAACGTCAGACAATATCTAAATATAATCTAAATATACGACATATTATAAATATACTGACTGCTGTGGTGGGTGAGACATGAGGCGTGATTGCGCTTCTTTGGGTTAATGGGACAGACAATGAGAGGGATCTGTGTTCAGACGGTTTATTTATGGACATCTGAGAAGCAGTGGGACATGTCAAGGTAATCAGTTAGTAAAGGACACGCACAGCCTGGATACTGGGAGGGTCATTCTCTGGATCTGGGAGGGCTTGAAAATACATACTTTAAAACATAGTGAATCTGCTTCAAAAGTGCTGCTAACTAGGTGTGGGTGGTGGGTCTTGGGGGGCGGGGGGGGGGGGGGGGGGGTATAGAATGGGACGAGCATTTTACCATGGCTTGATCCATCTAACCAGGAGCTTGGCTGGTTACCTGGTTCTGAGGGTGTCGGAGACTGAGCCAGACCAGGTACTGATGAGCCTGGCCAACATGTTGCCCGACATCTGTCTGGTGTACTGGGACATCAGCTCCCGCACAACCACCTGCACGCACACACACACACACACACACACACACACACACACACACACACACGCCACAGGCCAGAGGTCATAGGTAACAGGTACCCATCAGACATGTCAGGGTTCACTTCAGATTAGATGTCAAACTGAATTCGAAGATCGTAACACATTGGTTTGGTTGGCACACAACAGCACATCCAAAAGAGGGAATTTTCCCACTACAGTATATCCCAATTAGGGTGTGTTACTCAATCTCCAGCTCTGAGAGAAAAATAAGTTACGCGTAATCCAATGGAGACGGTTTCTTCTCTGCATGCACAAGCCCCTTCTCAAACTAAAGAGGCTCTTTCAATATAGATTTGCAATCTGTTCTCAATCTTTCCAAACATTTTGCGGGTCATTTCGATCCGTTTAGATGCAGAAGAACCAAATCTGGTTTGGCCCCGAGCCACTGTCTATTCCCTATGGGTCAAGGTTCGAACAAAGTGGCTTTTAAAAGTAGAATGACAAACAAAGACAGCCATGTCAAGATGAGTCACAGATATCCTGCTTTAAAAAGCCCAACACAGTGCAGTTCATGTTGTAGGATAATGGTCCACTTTGGACTCGCTGGCACACCTGTAGCATGACAACGTTGTCCCCTTCGAAAGTGACAAACACGTCCGAGTCACATTTCAGACCGGGGATACGGTTCTCCATCATGAAGCCCTGCATGGAGGAGAACACAGCCTTAGAACACAACAATACGGCCTGCAGTCCATGGCAAAAACTGGCTCTACGTTAACATTTCCTTGAAAAAAAACGTATCCAGAGATTGTTGGAAAGAGACAAGAAATCAGGGGGAGAAAGAGAAGAAGACATGCAGGAAATGGGCCAGGCCAGAATCAAACCCCAGCCCCTTCCTTATGGCCTTAGCCTTAGTGGTATGTGCTCTACCCAGTGAACACATTTCCTTAAAATATCTATCTTGTTACACTTGTACAAATTCTGTGACGCGAGCCTCCACTAGTACACCTGCTTTTCTTTCAGCAAAAAGACCAACAGGCAAATACCAGGGCCTACTAACAGCAACACGTGCAGACTGATGGCTCTGACACACACACATTCAAGCACAGGTTTACTGTGCTGTAGTTTCCTGACATGGGCTTGCATCACCCACACCTGAATACACTTCCATTGGGAGAAGATATTAAGCTCTTTAGAAATAACTAAGTTCTGGAGGGATGGGTTTTCGGCACACTCACGCAAATACACTCACGCAAACACATTTGACCGTTTATGTACTCATGCATACCGTGTATAAACTCATCTCCCTATCACTCACAAATACACACACACACACACACACACACACCATGCCCCCGGTACACTCGCGACACTCCTGCAGGCAGGCCAGGTTCCCCCAGGTGCTGTAGGCCTTGAGTCCAGCTACCAGGGCCTGAAGGGAGCGTCTGCTGTCCAGATCCTCTCCCTCACTCAGTGCCTGGTCCATCACCCTCGCAGCATACCTGACAAAGACACACACACACGCACATTCTCTTGAACAGGTGCATTAAGGAGACAGCACCCTCTGGTGGAGAGCAAGACACGTGACATGGCCCACCCTGTTGATGAGACACAGGGGGCTGTTACAGGGTTTCGTTTTCTTGTGCAGAAAAAATGTCCCCTGTTACAGCTGTATGTATTACCACGTAGAGACCAAGTGTTACCCTGTAGAGGCAGTGTTACCATGTGGAGGCAGTGTTACCATGTGGAGGCAGTGTTACTCTGTAGAGGCAGTGTTACCCTGTGGAGGCAGTGTTACCCTGTAGAGGCAGTGTTACCATGTGGAGGCAGTGTTACCCTGTAGAGGCAGTGTTACCATGTGGAGGCAGTGTTACCATGTGGAGGCAGTGTTACCATGTGGAGGCAGTGTAACCCTGTAGAGTCAGTGTTACCATGTGGAGGCAGTGTTACCATGTGGAGGCAGTGTTACCATGTGGAGGCAGTGCAACCCTGTAGAGTCAGTGTTACCCTGTAGAGTCAGTGTTACCATGTGGAGGCTGTATTCCCCTGTAGAGTCAGTGTTACCATGTGGAGGCTGTATTCCCCTGTAGAGTCAGTGTTACCCTGTGGAGGCTGTATTCCCCTGTAGAGTCAGTGTTACCCTGTGGAGGCTGTATTCCCCTGTAGAGTCAGTGTTAACCTGTGGAGGCTGTATTCCCCTGTAGAGTCAGTGTTACCCTGTGGAGGCTGTATTCCCCTATAGAGTCAGTGTTACCCTGTGGAGGCTGTATTCCCCTGTAGAGTCAGTGTTACCCTGTGGAGGCTGTATTCCCCTGTAGAGTCAGTGTTACCCTGTGGAGGCTGTATTCCCCTGTAGAGTCAGTGTTACCCTGTGGAGGCTGTATTCCCCTGTAGAGTCAGTGTTACCCTGTGGAGGCTGTATTCCCCTGTAGAGTCAGTGTTACCCTGTGGAGGCTGTATTCCCCTGTAGAGTCAGTGTTACCCTGTGGAGGCTGTATTCCCCTGTAGAGTCAGTGTTACCCTGTGGAGGCTGTATTCCCCTGTAGAGTCAGTGTTACCCTGTGGAGGCTGTATTCCCCTGTAGAGTCAGTGTTACCCTGTGGAGGCTGTATTCCCCTGTAGAGGCTGAGTTACCTGGTAGTGAAGGTGAGGGCCAGGGCAGCTGCCAGGTGAGGCATCAGACGGATGTACTGGGTCTGATGTTCAATGATCTTCACCTCGTCCTTGTCCTTAGGCCCAAACTGACGACGACTGCGGGGTATAAAAGAGCAAACATGGTAGAAGAGAAGACATGTGTTTGTGTAAGCACGAGAGCGGGAACACGTGTGTGTGTGTGTGTGAGTGTACAGTATGTTTGGGTGTGTATTGTACTTTAGCATCTCTGCGCTGATGTGGTCACAAACATGTGCGCAGTGCACCTGCTGCTGTGGAAGCACTACAAACGCTATCTGTGAGTGGATCTAACCAGAAACACAGGTGCCTGGTGTGTGTGTCAGTGTGTCTGTGTGTGTGTGTGTATCAGTGTGTCTGTGTGTGTGTGTGTGTGTCAGTGTGTCTGTGTCAAGAGTAGATGGGTTGGAAAATATTGCCCACTACTCAGTGAAAGTGACAAAAAAAAAGGTTCTCTCTAGTTCAGATTCGAGTAGCACATCATTTGCTGAAGTGTGTTGTACAGAATGAGCCGTGTAGACAGGGCGCAGTCTGCACAGGGGACAAGAGTCAGGCCGCTGAGCAGAAGGTATGATCTCTCCCTCCATCTTTCCATCTCTCTCTGGGGTGATTCTGCTCGGGGATGCCAACCACAGAGAGAACCCATGCCTCCTCCCCCCCCTCCCCCTCTGGCTCTCCCCCCTCCTACGCTCTCTCCCCCGCAATGGAAACTTCAGCGGAACACACACACACAAAAGGATGTACACAGGACCAGAGCAGATGCGGTCGAACAACAAGAAACTCCCTCTGAGAGATTGTGGGGGTGAGGGAGAAATGGAGGGAGGGGGGGTGGGGGGGGGGGGGGGTGTTGTCAAGTGAAACAACACATGTCACGTCTGGGTGGAAAGACAGAATCTCTCTAGAAACCCTCATGAAGATTTTCTAAGGGATGTCGCCAGAACACTGTAGGTAGGACTGGGCTCCTTAAAAGATGATGTGATCTATGTAGATACCAGCACATGGACATGGATGCACATTGTGGAGTACATGTCTTTGTGTGGAAGAGGTGAGGCTGCAATGTGCAATGTACCTGTGGCTGTATCGGACTGCTATGACGAGACCCAGCTGTGGAAGGAAGGAAGGGAGAGGGGGGGAGGGGGGCAGAGAGGGTATATAGGTACACAGAAAAACAGAAGGAGGGTTCACAGCGATGAAGTCAACAGGGGACATCAACTGCTATAAGGTTGCCCTTCCCTATTTCCCTTGGCTCCGCTACAGACGGTTGAACTAGTGCTACTGGATCTTTACCCTCGTCCAAAGGCTAGGTTGCACCACTGTGTGCAGGGTATAACAAGATAACATGCTTGAACTGAGAGGCAACAGAGATAAACCAAACCAGGTGCATATACAGCAAACATTAACCATATCCTCAATCCAGTCATGTTTTCATGGGTCTTTCCTTAGTGACTGCTCATCATGACTCAACTACATTCATCCCCGAAGATTATGACACTTTTTTTTGTTTCTGCAGTCGGACAGCAGACTAGTCAATGAGTAAGTCCTGCTTGGATCCATGTTGGTGATTTAGCAGACGCTTTTATCCAGAGCAGGGGTTTTCAACTGGTTTTGTCAGAGAGACCACCATTCTTTCTAGAAAGTAATCCACTGATGTGTGCGGACCCCCGGTTGAAAACTCCTGATCCAGAGCGACTTACAGTAAGTACAGGGACATTCCCCAGGGCAAGTAGGGTGAAGTGCCTTGCCCAAGGACCCAATGTAATTTTCACAGCCAGGAAGTGAACCGGCAACCTTCAGATTAC
The DNA here is from genome assembly GCF_021917145.1 of Hypomesus transpacificus. Classification (NCBI taxonomy): domain Eukaryota; kingdom Metazoa; phylum Chordata; class Actinopteri; order Osmeriformes; family Osmeridae; genus Hypomesus; species Hypomesus transpacificus. The sequence goes on from NC_061070.1 coordinate 15,661,303, forward strand.
TAGCCCAATTCCCTAACTGCTCAGCCGCTCAGCCATCTGAACCCCCTTAGACTGGCAAAATAACATACCATAGCCCTGACTGGACAAACCTAGTCAATCCTACACTGGTACACTGTACCTAGGAGGACCCATTGCAGTGGTTAATTAGCAGTATAACTATGTATTGTTGATGATGGGGATATAGAGAATGAGACAGGACTGCCCCCTAGCTGCTACCAAGAAATAGAACATATTAAATTCTTCTGAAAAAAGACCAGATTGACCCTGCAATATACTTCAAAAAATAAACGTCTTCTTATTTGCCTAAGGTTAAAGATTAATAACTGTATACTGATCATAACACTGTTCATCAGATGCTTTACTTATGGTATATATATAAAACCTTAAGAATATTTGCTCAAAACCTGCTGTTGCGAACCTGTTTGGCTTGTTGTCTAACATGTCTGTGCTTCTCTCGTGCACCTCCTCCCTTGCTTGCATCTTGATAAAACCTACTTTCCTTTCGCCCTCCTCTCCTGTCCCCTGAGACTTACAGAACGTGGTTTCATTTGTCAAAGACATATGTACTTCTGCTGTTTTTTCTTGCAGCTTTGTCTCACCTTCATGGCAGTCATGGCCTGGACTGTGAGGCCCAGCCTGGTGGGGGTCAGGGCAGCCAACATGGCGTTAAAACGCCGACTCTTGTTCTGAATGGGAGAGGAGTACTGTCCGTCTGCTGACACACTGCCAAACCTAGACACACACACACACACACACAAGCAAAGGTTAGTGGCCCTGGGGCCTTACCGCACTGTTCAAATCTGTCCTGGGCCCTAGACTGCATGTCTTCCCCTCTCTTCATTGCCTTTCGTGTCATATGTAACTATCACTGTTAACTAATTTATGTTTCTTGAAACATATCGGTATCAGCAAGCCAGTTGACTTACTTGCTGAGCAGATTCTCTCTGGGAATCCTCACATTGTCAAAGATCAGGATCCCGTTGTCAACCCCATGCAGCCCTGAGAAAGAAGTACACAGAGACCAGTGAGAATTTAAATAAATACAAAACACTCAGATTGCGGCGTTCATTGTCATGGAGACATGGCCATGCTAACTACCTTCTTTGTGCTTCATGTCGATGGCGGTTACCCCCGTGTACATAACATCGTGCTTGTCTCGGATTGGCACGATGAAACAGTGAGGACCTGCACAGACGGGAGAGATGTACAGCTCAGGTCTCTCTCTCTGCTGACCACCACACCTCAGGTCTCTCTCTCTGCTGACCACCACAGCTCAGGTTTCTCTCTCTCTCTCCCCCCCTCTCTCTCTTTCTCTCTCTCTCTGCTGACCACCTAAGCTCAGGTCTCTCTTGCTCTCTCTCTCAACCGACAGGGTGGAAGCCCACCTTGGACTTCTCCGTGGATGATGAGCTGGGCAAAGACAGAAGCGTAGTGTCCTTTCATTGAGTTCCCTATGTACATCTTCTGTGCATCTTCACAGGGTGTGTGGATGATAAACTCCTGGAGAGAGAGACAGGGGGAGAAAGAAAGAGAGAGAGAGAGAGGGGAAAGGGAAGTTAAGTTGTTTGATGTCACATGATGATGATAGATGGCAAATGGAAAATATTATTGGTACAACTGTGAGTGTATGTAAATATGGCTTTACATAATGTATTTTACAGCTATTTATCCAAATGACTGGGCTGACCTGTGTAGAAGGGTCGTAGCGAGCCTCCGTCAAGATTCCTCTCACATTACTCCCATGTCCTCTCTCTGTCATGGCAAACATCCCTGTGAACTCCAGTTCCTGCAAACATACACACACCACCGAAGCACGTAGTTAGATATACTGGCTTTTGGATCACTAGGAGTAAAGAGAGCACCACTTGACTGGGATGGGGACCAATACGCACCGTAACAGGCAGGTACCACTTGGTCTTCTGCTCAAGACAACCCAGGTTGGTGACAGCACCTCCAAACAGTCCACATACTACCCCTAACTATTGGACAACAATTGAGAATCTATCTTCAGACTTGTTCTTATGCTAAAATGCAGTATGATTATAAATCATATACAGCATGTGTGCATAAAAAATGCAATACAAATTATGTAGGGTGGTGAGCCACATAGAATATTGTGTTACCCAAGTTTTACCTTAACTCCTGTGGACATATCTGCAGAGCAGACCAGTTCGGTTATAACCAAGCTCTTAGCTAAAAATCCTGTCTGTTTGTCCTTTACCTAGAAATGCGGAGAATGCACGTTTTACACAACGTTACTTACATCGTAGTAGATATTTCATTTGATATTCGTACCTGATCTTTGAGTTGGCGTTGCACAACTGGCAGCTGTAAAATGAATTGCAGTCTATCAACGGTGAGTTCTCGATTCTGATCCAAATTTAGATCATAACTGTGGAATGAATATAAGCAAGTAAAGATCATCTTCTACCGTAAGATATGCATCTTGATGCCAGCAGTTGTATAGTGGACTACAATTGACATTAGGTTGCATCCAGCGAAAACAAACCTGCTCGTTTTAAACAGTTCGCATTGAGATATTGCATTCCTTATGGAATCTTTGGTTTCCCAAAATTCCCCATCAAGATATCGTGCAAGGCTGCTTGGAGGGGTTTTGATGGCAATCGAAGTTTCATACATTCCAGTTTGCGGTGAAATATCCATTTTGCTCAATGGATTGCTGCTTGATCGCTGAAAAAATGTACTCTCCCATTTAACTTCCGTATGTCTGGATGATGTCACTCATTGATGTTGTGCATCTGTGTTGGACACATTGTGCGAAAAGAATTCGCACGGTACATTCAGTTCCCTTTAATCTGTCAAATTGAAGCGCGTAGGTAAAACAAAAGAACACAATCACATCTACTTTGTAATAACATAGCCGCTATAGGATTAATGTGTGTGCGGCTTTTATAAGGTGATTCCAAAAGAAGAGTTTTAAATTGAGAACTGTCACATACATAGAAATACCAACAATACGCCCTAGCCCAAAGCTATTGCCTAGCAACTCATTATATGAAATGAAAAACATGTAATTTTATTTAGGACTAAACACCATCTTGACTTGGAGAAAGTAATTTGATGCTGAATCGAGCAAAATCTACTGTGTATCAGTAATAAACAACCAAAACACGCAAGAATATCAGTCTGTGAAAACACTTTTTATTCAAGTTCAGAGATATAAAAACAAATTGTACAAGATGTATATAAAATCTAGAGATTTATCTGTCACTACGTATTTTCCAATGTCACAGTTTCACAAAGAGTATATATCCTTGAGTGGCTACAGTGTAGTATTGTATGGATGTTTTGTCCAGTGATGTATAATTGGTAAGTTCTTCTCTTTTGTGTCCTATTGTGCACGACACCCCCCTCCCTGCCTTGGTATTCCTGCTCCTGACCTCTCTTGTTCTGATGTCGGAGATCAGTCCTATGTTAAACAGGATATCAATCATCTCAAGTTCTTTATCTGCGTGGTTGAATCTGCCTTGAACAATTAAAACAATTAAAACAAATGGCACCTTTCTGGCACTGTAGGTTTGAGCAAAAGCTCAGATTGCGTGATAGAACAATACATGCTGTTTGACACTTGTCATTCATGTGCAGGTAGGTTGTCTGCTTGTGCTTTTCCCGTTGAAAACACGGCCTACTTGCAGTGCAGGTCGTAGTTCAATTTGGCTCCTAGTTTGGTGCCTGCTAGGTGCTTCTGGAAGGCAGCGTCCATCTCTTGACTCTGGGCTGGGCTGAAGTGATTCTTCCAGTCCCCTACCTCCCCTGGGGACAGGGATGATAAACCAATTTGAAAAAAAAATGTATGTGATAAAAAACTATTGAAACCATTGAACTGTATTCATGACTCCTTCAGTCTGTTATTTGCAGGGCAGAGTGATACATTAGCTGATAAAATAATATTCATTTCAAATCAGAGATAAGGAAAAGATAACAGAAAATCATCTGTACCACCTGTTGTACATGTCTACATGGTTCATTTAAATACACTATGCTGTATGTTTCACCTACAAACCATGCATATAGCATGCATGTGACTTTTCAGGTGGCAGCATGACTATTATGTTGCCACAATGTAGTCCTGTTAATAGATACACCCTATATTAAACTGCCAAGGCAGCACATACAATCCAGTAGAGTACATTAGTATGTGTTTATGAGAGGTTTTCTAAGGTTTTGGAGATACTATAGGCTTGTTCTATAGGACCCATGCCACAAAAAGTCAATAAGTGACAACAATGACATGAAAAGCTCATTATGAGCAGTAAAAAGTATGCATGGAACAAAAATGGTTTGCTGAATACACGGTTATGCACTAAATAAGTAATGCATTCAACTTGGAGAGAAGGCGTAGGAGGTTGTATTTCAGGACGTCTTAAGAACAAGGTTCCCTCACACAAGCCTGGGCTTGATTCTTGTGCATTGAAATTTTAACACACTGTCGTTTTTCTAAACAAACAAAACCTAAGTATACTGCTCTCACGAACATACAGCATGCTCAGACACGCATTCCACAATATACATTTACATTTATGCATTTAGCAGACGGTTTTATCCAAAGCGACTTCCAAGAGAGAGCTTTACAAAAGAGCATAGGTCACTACAATGAGGTAGCCCCAAACATTGCAAGCAGCCAAAACATGAAGCATACATTGTGAAAAACCAAATAAGTGCCAAAGGGAAGAACCATAAGACCATGCAGTTAAATAAGTTACAATTAAACAACATGAAACTCAAAAAGTGCAAGAGTGTACCTGTAGAAGAACAATTAACAGCTAAATATGATATACAGCAGTGCATGATCCTTTGGAGGCACAACCAAACACCCACACACACACACACACACACACCCACACCCACACACACACACACCCACACACACACACACACACACCCACACACACACACACACACACACACCTTTCCTGAATAAGATGTTGCCCATCTGTCCATGGGAGTCATTGGAGCTCTCTTTCATTGCATTAAAGGTGCTCTCCTGAGTGATGGCCTGGACTTGAGAATCAGTCAGGCTGAAGCCAAAGAAATCGGCCACTTGACGCACACCTTTATTGAGGTCCTGGGGGAGACAAAATAAAACATCAACATCAATCTCAAGAAATCAACTTCAGGGTATATCATGTAGCATACAGCAACCCTAACCAATACAAATAAATACTGTGATTCATAATATGTAATATAATACTAATTATAATACGTCTGTTTATATCTATGTGAAGCAGATGGAGGTAAACGTGACCTGTTTTAGTTCTTCAAAAGTCACAATCATCACATTGGGGTCATCCATCTTTTTCTCCCAGGCCAGTGCATGATCAAAGTATGAACCCCATGGAACTAGAAGCAGGTAAACATATGGATCAGAGGCTAGGATTTGTTTTTAGGATCTCACTGACAAAACAGACTTAGTTTGACAAAAAATGCAGCAGTAAAACCTAAGGAATGGTATGAAAAGATGTGGCACGTCCAGATGTGTCTCAAAGTGGTACAAGACAGTGGCTACAGAATGGAGCTGCAGTTGACCCAGTTTCCCGTACCGTCCTCGTCCATATTAAATGCATTTAATCGGTAATCAACAACAATACCTTTTTTGTTTCAGTTATGTTGTTGGGCTCTCAGTGAAAGTGTATTTATTTGTGAGACTTGTGAGGTTGCTCTGGTGCTTGTGCCCACAGCATGTGTGAGTGCACACAAAGAGAAACACTGCAAAGTACCTTCCCCACTCATGAACTGTGAGTAGAAGTTGTCCCAGGACTCTGCGGTGGGGAGAACAGGGTTCTTGTTTGAAAAGTGGTAGAAGGAGACCAGTGTGTCTTTAGGGTTCCTGAAAATGACCAGCATCTGTTTGCAATCAACACAGATGGATTAATCTCAATTCAATTTCGCTTTACTAGTCCCCTTAGGGCAATGCATAGCTAAATTACAGGCCAATGTGAGACAGACTATTCTCAGACATGTTTCTCTGGACATGCTTTAGATCCCAAGGGAATTTTTAGGGAGGAATTTAAAGACACAGTGTGTCCTTAGCTAGACAAATGGTCTGGTATTAAGTGTGATTAGGAGGTGGAAACCCTCTCCAGAATACCATTGTTGATCAATTACTGTAATAGTGCTCAGTGCTGATTTGTGTTGTGGGCACTATACTGCATGACTATACAGTATGTTTTCTAGCATGGCTTCTATAGAAGAACACTTAAGCCTCCTACAGCAACAGGATGTTAGAGGTTGGTGGTTACATCATAACATTGGAATGATTGCTTCTGTTACAATGACATTTTCTGCAATCAAAAAAGGAAGTGCAGACCATTAGACTCCACAGGCACAGTCAGAACTAAAAGTTTAGAATGAAAGAAACGCTGTATGTACTGTACAGAAATCACACACCACTTTTTATATACATCCCATTAAAAAGTGGGCACCATTTAGTGATCAGAAAAACACCAAATTGAATCACACAACAGGAATAGAAAGAAGGACTGCAGTTGCAAAAGTTGGTTATTTTGCAACATTTGAAATTACAATATTGCAGACAGCAATACAAAGTTTGCAGACTCAAATTCTGATCATTTTGCTGACCTTTGTTTTCTTTGCGTTGAAAGATGCAGGGATGTTATCTGGATGCAAGTGTGTCCCCAAGAACCTTGGAGATGGTGCTTGACCAATGACCTGTCAGGAAAAAGCATTTCTGACTTTTCATCTTGGAAATGAATGACATAATGACCTTTTTAATGGTCACCATAAACATTGTCTGTGATGTCTGAGACATACTATAAGACCATCTCTTTGCACACAGCATGAATAATGGCATGATATAAACAGTAGGTAGACTTACGTAATAACAGTTAAGAAAAGTGAACAAACCATTCCCTGCTGACTCAGCTGTTGATACAGACACCGGTTGAGAAGTATTGCCACCCACAGCACTTCTCCAGTTGCATACATTCAAGAAAATGTGGTTTCACTGGTTCATTGAAGTGAATTCCTCAAGGTTTGTCCATTACTGGTTTTGCATTTGAGCAATTTGTGTTACAGTTTCCAGTTAAGCCAGGACAGCCTGGTAGCACATTTATAACTACCAGACACATATGGTGTTCTCTGTCACATTCCAAACATGTGTTCCTAATTGAACATTCACAAAAAGAGGCCTAAGAGGAAAGTACACTGAATCATGTTACATGGACAGTACCTGTATGGTGATTCTCATTCTTGGAATGTTTACATTATGAGAGGCCTTATCTTATTGAGTTTCTGAAAATTATTTACATAGGGAGCACTATACACAAGTCTAGAGAGTTCAAGCTTGACTCTGACTATAACACTCTAAGAGACCTTCTCGACTTGTTAGGGTCAAGGGAGTGAGAGACAAGGCTTCACTTGGGTGATGAGTGACCTTGTTTGACTCTGCTCATCTAAGTTCACACTCCTGAGATGATGTCTAGGGGCTTGAGTTAGCTGTGCCAGCATCATTTCATAGTGTATTTGTCCAGTTACAGGGATTTTCAAGTACTAGTGAAACATTCCAACTTGCGAAACGGCAGATGGAACATTCCAACATTGACAGTTGATATATATATATAAGTCTCACACATACACATCCAAGCACAGGAACACACCTGCAGCATTTCGGGCCCAAAGAACTCCATAAGCGGAGGGGTCTTGTTCTCAGTTTTCTCTCCAGAAGAAGCGGTTATGATTTTCCGAAGCACTGCCACTGCCCAGTTGAAACCTGCAGGAAACCAGGAGATAATGGAAAACATTACAATAGATGGCCATATATTTTCCTCACAGATGGCATTCAGTTGTAAATGTGGGCCTAATCTTTTATCTTACTTTCAGTTTTCAAACGTGCACAGATTGATCTTTGTCATGCATGATAAGGATTGTAAACTTGCTAATTACAGTAAGATAGGACTCTGTGTCGGACTCTGAACCCATATTGGATAATTCCAAATACATTGCCAAAGTCACACACTTGGGATTTTGCTTATTAGAGACTAGCTAAATGTACTATGTGATACATTGCCTAAATCAACTTTTTATTCCAGGACAGAAAAACTAACGTGTAACTGCCTGTTTTACAAAATATAGATACATAGAGAAAGAGAGAGAGAGAGAGGGAGAGAGAGGGAGAGAGAGCGAGAGAGAGAGCGAGAGAGAGAGAGCGAGAGCGAGAGCGAGAGAGCGAGAGAGAGCGAGAGAGAGAGAGAGAGAGAGAGAGCGAGAGCGAGAGCGAGAGCGAGAGCGAGAGAGAGAGAGAGAGAGAGAGAGAGAGAGAGAGAGAGAGAGAGCGAGAGCGAGAGCGAGAGCGAGAGCGAGAGAGAGAGAGAGAGAGAGAGAGAGAGAGAGAGAGGGAGGGAAATTAAATGGAGAGTTTGCGTTCTGAATAGGCTACAGATGGTGGGGGAGGCAGCAGACACTGTGCAGGTCTCTTTACAGAACCCCACACTGTGGGGCCCAATGGTCTGTGGCATGGCGCGAGGCATGTATGTTTTCCCCAAGGATGACTCCTTTTTCATGCTACTTTTTGCAGTGAGCACAGGCTCGGTACTAAAATACACGTAACATTCCTCAAACACACACCATTTCAGTGTCCCTTGACGTGGTGCTGTACATAGTTCAATACTCCGCCTTTCCCTCATGAAAAGACGTTGGGCTGCTAAAGACTGTGGGTTTTGTCTATGTGTGTAACCTCCACTCTCACACAGTACACTGCTAAATCAAAGTATAGAGCTGCTGCTGTGAATTGTCCCACTTAAATTAGCTTGCAGATTATTTTGGAGATGTTGCAGTCTCCTATCTTCATCAATAACATGATACATACAAAACACAAATCCCACCCATAAAGTGTTCATAACCACTGTGGTTTTTACGATAACAACATTAAAATAGCCTCTTACAAATAAGGAGACAATGTTTAGTTAAGTACCATAACTACTGTATCTCGAGCCTTTGAGTTTAGGGTATACTCCAGTCACAGGTTGTTTTAGAACATTTATTAGAATCTAATGTGGAGCAACTTTATGGCCCTTGATTTAGAACAAGGAATTTTACTAGAAACTGAAAACATTTTCTTGATGGTGAAGACAGATAAATGGTTATATCATAGAAAACGTACAGTCTTTAATCACAAGGATGCTTTGTAACCAACAAGACAGAGTGAAAAATGTTTCACATTCACTTTTTACTGAACTACTGTAGGCAAGTAGTTTTTACTCACCACATTTGGGGTAAGCAACTAACATGATATCATCTTCCCTGGCTTCCAGCTTTTGTAAAGCCTTCATGTTCTCCTCCGGGCACATAATAACAGGATACAACACTCCATTATACCAGTACAACTTTTCCTCCTCCTTCATGCCCTTTGCCAGCTCCATCTTGGACTGGATTTGGGCTGGGAACATGGAACTCATATTGATCAAATCTAGTGTCAAATAGAAAAGTTCTCCAGAAAATCTCACTTTCAGTTTCAATGGACAAGTCTCTATTTGTGCAGCTGGAAGTCCATGCACTCTACTCTCTGTGTGAAGGAGTGGGGCTCTGTGAGAGTGACTTTATAGTAGTGGGTGTGAGTGTATAGTAGTATACTAGAGGAGGAGGAGAAGGAAGAGGAGAAGCTGGGCCCGCCTCTTCAGATAATGCTTTCATGAGAAGTGGGAGTTTCCTGGTTTCAGTTGGAGCCTGTGGAGTTTCTAGTCTAATGTGGGCAGTGATCGATTGGGTGATGCCTCTGCAATGCTAACCAGATGGGAGGGACCCCTCTCTGTCCTTTTTCTTTGTAGCAGCAATGCCTTCCCTCGCTGGAGCCCCTTTCAAAATAAGATGGGGGGTTGGGGGTGGATTGCTCTCTTTTGGTGAGGTAATACAGGACTGGTCATAATCTCTCAAAACAGCATTCCATATCTGACCGTGTCCTTTTTAATGATGCATGAAGGTAGATTGGCCATGTGTTTCTTTTCTCTCTAACACAACCTTACTTACTGATGATATTTAGTACGCACCGTAAAATGCTAGACGTCTGTCAGTCATGTTGTGAAGGTGGAGTGTTCTTGAAATATCCCAGATGAAATGTCCAACCAAGTGGAGTCTCCAGCGATTAGTTTCAACCAGTAAAGAAGCCAATCCCAGGACACCACCTCATTCATAAACACATCCCAGTGTCACTTGATTAACAGCTTCTGAACAATGTGACAATTCACAACCATATAAATAGGCAAATAAATACATTTAGCAGATGCTCTTATCCAGAGCGACTTACAGTAAGTACATTCCCCCGAGGCAAGTAGGGTGAAGTGCTTTGCCCAAGGACACAACGTAATTTGGCACAGCCGGGAATCGATCCGGCAACCCCCTGATTACTAGCCCGACTCACTAACCGCTCAGCCACCTGACCCACCGAAACTCTTCAAGTTCCATATTGGCCCAGTGCCACCAACCAATAGAATTTCCAAGCTCACCATGACACTTCCCATCCATTCCAGTCCCACACACTCTATGGCAGTTAATCATTTCCGAACAAACCTTTTGGAAAAGCTTGTTAGATCACAAGAGAAAGTCCAGAGCAGAGAAGCTGTTGTAAGTGACTGCATCTCCAGGACAGTCTTTCAGCTTGTTTGCATAGCTTCATCATGTGGAACATGGCTTAACGGTGAAAGTGTGCACTGGAGGAGATGTAGATATAATGTGATGTGTTATGACTGAACCTATTGTATCCCTGACTCATATTAAAAGGGCAGATGCCTTTTTGTGGAGGATTTTGGCAAATCACCACCCACAGCCACAACCACAGTACTATGGACACACAACAAATAGGGTGTCAAAGGAGCAGTTGTTTTCATTCATGTCCTGCATGTTATGGGACATGAAAGTTCTATAAAATAGCAAGGTGGACTGACATGGATCAACTTACCCCAATGAACCAAACTGATCACTGGCTTATTTCAGTATGGTTTTCCAAGATAGACTAGGCCTGTAGCAAATTTAAAGTTTCATTTTAGCGCAAGAGCCCCTTTTCCTCACGGTGAACAGACTTGTTTAATTTAGGATCAATCTGTTTGGTCAATAGGGGGTGAAGAAAGCCAAGTCAGTGGTTGGAATAAATAGTAAGGACAGTTACCGTAACACTATTGACATACCCACTGATTCAGATTATGTGGCTCACCCTTAACATTGCAATTCTGACAATGCTGCAATATTCTATAATGTATCTCAACTTAACAGCTGGCCACATTTGTATAATAACAGCAATAAAAGGATGGAGGAAGCAGGAGTGTTTAACAGATAACAGATGGTTGTCAAACTTTCCTTGCCAGGCAAGATTGTTAACTTGATGAAAGCAGCATGGAATTCTCTACATATTTGAGATCAAATTGAGCTGTGTGTTTTATAGCCGTACATAGAAAGGATTTTTTGAGAGTGTATGTGGCAGAATGAAACTGTCAATTATGTGAATTGAAGGTAATTCTGAGTTGTTAGGTGGAATTCAGTATTATGAGCCTACATTTTTTCAAAGAAAATAATACGTGTTGTCAATAAGTCCACTCATAGGTCATGACTTGACATCAACCGCAAGAAGTTCATTGTCAAAAGAAGCAAGACTAAATCATTCCAATATATCTGTACCTGTACAACTTGCAATAAACTACTATTTAAATTTATCAATGTGGTATGAATAATCTTTAAACAGAAATTCAATTTTAGATTTCCGCTGAAGATTCTCTGTTTATGTGGTAATTATCTGTTTACGTGGTATTCTCAAAAGAGAAAAATGAAAAACAACTTGAAGAAATGCAATTTTAGTTGAGTTATGTAGACTTACGTTTTAACGCATCACAAGTTTGCTTTTACATTCATGAAGTTTGTCCCTTCGCCTTTTCTGTACGCTGCTGTGGATGCTCAGACTTATAATACAATGAACCATCTGCTTGGTGATGAACGTAGATTACAAATAAATTGATGATTTGTAGATCTGTGAATTTTTGCCTGTGCTGCGCATTGAGCTCATCTGGGGGAAATTCCTACTCCAGAGTTGAAAATGGCGATGGACGGGTTGTCCACGTCTCAATCCGGACTTTCGTATGCTGGGGATTTTTACCCTAGAAAATTTGGTCCCAAACCGGACGTGGTACCGTCCGGTATTACGGAGAGGAAAGTTGGCCCACTCGATAAACCTGACATGGTTGCGGTGGACGTCATTAACATCCAGGATTCAGGTTTGTTGACAGCGTCCAGCCACTATAGCTAACTAGGTAGCTTGTGATGTCTCGGCTGCTACCACAGGAGGTTAGTTAGCTAGCCTAGCTACTTAGTAACATTAGGCTATTAGCTAAACTAGTACTAACGTTATATCACTGAAAACGTTTGACGTTTTATAATTTCCAGTGATATAACTTCATTACTGCTACTCATTTCACCATGCACTACTAGCAAGCTTGCTAGCACGACTGCTTGCTATAAACGAGCCACCACACCAGCCATTATAACATGGCTGACTTGCTAGCTAGCAAGCTTGATGGACTATTTAACTGACTCAGTCCCTTTTAAATAAGGTTGGAATAGTAGGCGTTTGGTGAGAATGGTGCTTTTCGCCTTTTCTACTCAGCCAAATTCGCAAAGATTTGTAACTAACTGTGGCTTGTAAAAGCAATGCAGTGGCCTTTTCAAAACGACTTGATTTGTCTTTGGCAGATATTCCATTGCACAGGAAAAAGCAAGAACATGACACCTATGTTTTGGTAAGTTCTTGAACATGGAAGTACGCTCGCATATTATTTCCAACATAGACATAGGTAATACACTAAATATTACACCCCATTTCCTGGCACGTGAACGTACCTCAGCATCACTTACTTTACAGTAAAAAGCCACTAGATGGTGCTGTTGGATAATGTCATTATCCTCTGCCATCAACATCCTTGCACAGTAGTAAATGGAGGACGCTGCATTAATTTTGCAGTACAATCTTATGTTTTATTAACAATGTTGTTTTTGGTCTACCAAAGGGTACTATTCACCCTTTCCGGAAGACTCACAGATCCTTGTTTGGTAAACTCTTGCAAGAATTCCGCTTGGTGACTTCAGAAAGAAGGGTGAGTTTGTGTGCACTTGCAACCTTAAAGACAGCATTATTCCTTGTAAACATGTGTATTGTATTGTATAATCTTAAATGCTGACTTTGTTATCACATTGGGATTAAGACGTTTACACATCACATAAGACCATGCAGTTAAATAAGTTACAATTAAACAACATGAAACTCAAAAAGTGCAAGAGTGTACCTGTAGAAGAACAATTAACAGCTAAATATGATATACAGCAGTGCATGATCCTTTGGAGGCACAACCAAACACCCACACACACACACACACACACACCCACACCCACACACACACACACCCACACACACACACACACACACCCACACACACACACACACACACACACCTTTCCTGAATAAGATGTTGCCCATCTGTCCATGGGAGTCATTGGAGCTCTCTTTCATTGCATTAAAGGTGCTCTCCTGAGTGATGGCCTGGACTTGAGAATCAGTCAGGCTGAAGCCAAAGAAATCGGCCACTTGACGCACACCTTTATTGAGGTCCTGGGGGAGACAAAATAAAACATCAACATCAATCTCAAGAAATCAACTTCAGGGTATATCATGTAGCATACAGCAACCCTAACCAATACAAATAAATACTGTGATTCATAATATGTAATATAATACTAATTATAATACGTCTGTTTATATCTATGTGAAGCAGATGGAGGTAAACGTGACCTGTTTTAGTTCTTCAAAAGTCACAATCATCACATTGGGGTCATCCATCTTTTTCTCCCAGGCCAGTGCATGATCAAAGTATGAACCCCATGGAACTAGAAGCAGGTAAACATATGGATCAGAGGCTAGGATTTGTTTTTAGGATCTCACTGACAAAACAGACTTAGTTTGACAAAAAATGCAGCAGTAAAACCTAAGGAATGGTATGAAAAGATGTGGCACGTCCAGATGTGTCTCAAAGTGGTACAAGACAGTGGCTACAGAATGGAGCTGCAGTTGACCCAGTTTCCCGTACCGTCCTCGTCCATATTAAATGCATTTAATCGGTAATCAACAACAATACCTTTTTTGTTTCAGTTATGTTGTTGGGCTCTCAGTGAAAGTGTATTTATTTGTGAGACTTGTGAGGTTGCTCTGGTGCTTGTGCCCACAGCATGTGTGAGTGCACACAAAGAGAAACACTGCAAAGTACCTTCCCCACTCATGAACTGTGAGTAGAAGTTGTCCCAGGACTCTGCGGTGGGGAGAACAGGGTTCTTGTTTGAAAAGTGGTAGAAGGAGACCAGTGTGTCTTTAGGGTTCCTGAAAATGACCAGCATCTGTTTGCAATCAACACAGATGGATTAATCTCAATTCAATTTCGCTTTACTAGTCCCCTTAGGGCAATGCATAGCTAAATTACAGGCCAATGTGAGACAGACTATTCTCAGACATGTTTCTCTGGACATGCTTTAGATCCCAAGGGAATTTTTAGGGAGGAATTTAAAGACACAGTGTGTCCTTAGCTAGACAAATGGTCTGGTATTAAGTGTGATTAGGAGGTGGAAACCCTCTCCAGAATACCATTGTTGATCAATTACTGTAATAGTGCTCAGTGCTGATTTGTGTTGTGGGCACTATACTGCATGACTATACAGTATGTTTTCTAGCATGGCTTCTATAGAAGAACACTTAAGCCTCCTACAGCAACAGGATGTTAGAGGTTGGTGGTTACATCATAACATTGGAATGATTGCTTCTGTTACAATGACATTTTCTGCAATCAAAAAAGGAAGTGCAGACCATTAGACTCCACAGGCACAGTCAGAACTAAAAGTTTAGAATGAAAGAAACGCTGTATGTACTGTACAGAAATCACACACCACTTTTTATATACATCCCATTAAAAAGTGGGCACCATTTAGTGATCAGAAAAACACCAAATTGAATCACACAACAGGAATAGAAAGAAGGACTGCAGTTGCAAAAGTTGGTTATTTTGCAACATTTGAAATTACAATATTGCAGACAGCAATACAAAGTTTGCAGACTCAAATTCTGATCATTTTGCTGACCTTTGTTTTCTTTGCGTTGAAAGATGCAGGGATGTTATCTGGATGCAAGTGTGTCCCCAAGAACCTTGGAGATGGTGCTTGACCAATGACCTGTCAGGAAAAAGCATTTCTGACTTTTCATCTTGGAAATGAATGACATAATGACCTTTTTAATGGTCACCATAAACATTGTCTGTGATGTCTGAGACATACTATAAGACCATCTCTTTGCACACAGCATGAATAATGGCATGATATAAACAGTAGGTAGACTTACGTAATAACAGTTAAGAAAAGTGAACAAACCATTCCCTGCTGACTCAGCTGTTGATACAGACACCGGTTGAGAAGTATTGCCACCCACAGCACTTCTCCAGTTGCATACATTCAAGAAAATGTGGTTTCACTGGTTCATTGAAGTGAATTCCTCAAGGTTTGTCCATTACTGGTTTTGCATTTGAGCAATTTGTGTTACAGTTTCCAGTTAAGCCAGGACAGCCTGGTAGCACATTTATAACTACCAGACACATATGGTGTTCTCTGTCACATTCCAAACATGTGTTCCTAATTGAACATTCACAAAAAGAGGCCTAAGAGGAAAGTACACTGAATCATGTTACATGGACAGTACCTGTATGGTGATTCTCATTCTTGGAATGTTTACATTATGAGAGGCCTTATCTTATTGAGTTTCTGAAAATTATTTACATAGGGAGCACTATACACAAGTCTAGAGAGTTCAAGCTTGACTCTGACTATAACACTCTAAGAGACCTTCTCGACTTGTTAGGGTCAAGGGAGTGAGAGACAAGGCTTCACTTGGGTGATGAGTGACCTTGTTTGACTCTGCTCATCTAAGTTCACACTCCTGAGATGATGTCTAGGGGCTTGAGTTAGCTGTGCCAGCATCATTTCATAGTGTATTTGTCCAGTTACAGGGATTTTCAAGTACTAGTGAAACATTCCAACTTGCGAAACGGCAGATGGAACATTCCAACATTGACAGTTGATATATATATATAAGTCTCACACATACACATCCAAGCACAGGAACACACCTGCAGCATTTCGGGCCCAAAGAACTCCATAAGCGGAGGGGTCTTGTTCTCAGTTTTCTCTCCAGAAGAAGCGGTTATGATTTTCCGAAGCACTGCCACTGCCCAGTTGAAACCTGCAGGAAACCAGGAGATAATGGAAAACATTACAATAGATGGCCATATATTTTCCTCACAGATGGCATTCAGTTGTAAATGTGGGCCTAATCTTTTATCTTACTTTCAGTTTTCAAACGTGCACAGATTGATCTTTGTCATGCATGATAAGGATTGTAAACTTGCTAATTACAGTAAGATAGGACTCTGTGTCGGACTCTGAACCCATATTGGATAATTCCAAATACATTGCCAAAGTCACACACTTGGGATTTTGCTTATTAGAGACTAGCTAAATGTACTATGTGATACATTGCCTAAATCAACTTTTTATTCCAGGACAGAAAAACTAACGTGTAACTGCCTGTTTTACAAAATATAGATACATAGAGAAAGAGAGAGAGAGAGAGGGAGAGAGAGGGAGAGAGAGCGAGAGAGAGAGCGAGAGAGAGAGAGCGAGAGCGAGAGCGAGAGAGCGAGAGAGAGCGAGAGAGAGAGAGAGAGAGAGAGAGAGAGCGAGAGCGAGAGCGAGAGAGAGAGAGAGAGAGAGAGAGAGAGAGCGAGAGCGAGAGCGAGAGCGAGAGCGAGAGAGAGAGAGAGAGAGAGAGAGAGAGAGAGAGGGAGGGAAATTAAATGGAGAGTTTGCGTTCTGAATAGGCTACAGATGGTGGGGGAGGCAGCAGACACTGTGCAGGTCTCTTTACAGAACCCCACACTGTGGGGCCCAATGGTCTGTGGCATGGCGCGAGGCATGTATGTTTTCCCCAAGGATGACTCCTTTTTCATGCTACTTTTTGCAGTGAGCACAGGCTCGGTACTAAAATACACGTAACATTCCTCAAACACACACCATTTCAGTGTCCCTTGACGTGGTGCTGTACATAGTTCAATACTCCGCCTTTCCCTCATGAAAAGACGTTGGGCTGCTAAAGACTGTGGGTTTTGTCTATGTGTGTAACCTCCACTCTCACACAGTACACTGCTAAATCAAAGTATAGAGCTGCTGCTGTGAATTGTCCCACTTAAATTAGCTTGCAGATTATTTTGGAGATGTTGCAGTCTCCTATCTTCATCAATAACATGATACATACAAAACACAAATCCCACCCATAAAGTGTTCATAACCACTGTGGTTTTTACGATAACAACATTAAAATAGCCTCTTACAAATAAGGAGACAATGTTTAGTTAAGTACCATAACTACTGTATCTCGAGCCTTTGAGTTTAGGGTATACTCCAGTCACAGGTTGTTTTAGAACATTTATTAGAATCTAATGTGGAGCAACTTTATGGCCCTTGATTTAGAACAAGGAATTTTACTAGAAACTGAAAACATTTTCTTGATGGTGAAGACAGATAAATGGTTATATCATAGAAAACGTACAGTCTTTAATCACAAGGATGCTTTGTAACCAACAAGACAGAGTGAAAAATGTTTCACATTCACTTTTTACTGAACTACTGTAGGCAAGTAGTTTTTACTCACCACATTTGGGGTAAGCAACTAACATGATATCATCTTCCCTGGCTTCCAGCTTTTGTAAAGCCTTCATGTTCTCCTCCGGGCACATAATAACAGGATACAACACTCCATTATACCAGTACAACTTTTCCTCCTCCTTCATGCCCTTTGCCAGCTCCATCTTGGACTGGATTTGGGCTGGGAACATGGAACTCATATTGATCAAATCTAGTGTCAAATAGAAAAGTTCTCCAGAAAATCTCACTTTCAGTTTCAATGGACAAGTCTCTATTTGTGCAGCTGGAAGTCCATGCACTCTACTCTCTGTGTGAAGGAGTGGGGCTCTGTGAGAGTGACTTTATAGTAGTGGGTGTGAGTGTATAGTAGTATACTAGAGGAGGAGGAGAAGGAAGAGGAGAAGCTGGGCCCGCCTCTTCAGATAATGCTTTCATGAGAAGTGGGAGTTTCCTGGTTTCAGTTGGAGCCTGTGGAGTTTCTAGTCTAATGTGGGCAGTGATCGATTGGGTGATGCCTCTGCAATGCTAACCAGATGGGAGGGACCCCTCTCTGTCCTTTTTCTTTGTAGCAGCAATGCCTTCCCTCGCTGGAGCCCCTTTCAAAATAAGATGGGGGGTTGGGGGTGGATTGCTCTCTTTTGGTGAGGTAATACAGGACTGGTCATAATCTCTCAAAACAGCATTCCATATCTGACCGTGTCCTTTTTAATGATGCATGAAGGTAGATTGGCCATGTGTTTCTTTTCTCTCTAACACAACCTTACTTACTGATGATATTTAGTACGCACCGTAAAATGCTAGACGTCTGTCAGTCATGTTGTGAAGGTGGAGTGTTCTTGAAATATCCCAGATGAAATGTCCAACCAAGTGGAGTCTCCAGCGATTAGTTTCAACCAGTAAAGAAGCCAATCCCAGGACACCACCTCATTCATAAACACATCCCAGTGTCACTTGATTAACAGCTTCTGAACAATGTGACAATTCACAACCATATAAATAGGCAAATAAATACATTTAGCAGATGCTCTTATCCAGAGCGACTTACAGTAAGTACATTCCCCCGAGGCAAGTAGGGTGAAGTGCTTTGCCCAAGGACACAACGTAATTTGGCACAGCCGGGAATCGATCCGGCAACCCCCTGATTACTAGCCCGACTCACTAACCGCTCAGCCACCTGACCCACCGAAACTCTTCAAGTTCCATATTGGCCCAGTGCCACCAACCAATAGAATTTCCAAGCTCACCATGACACTTCCCATCCATTCCAGTCCCACACACTCTATGGCAGTTAATCATTTCCGAACAAACCTTTTGGAAAAGCTTGTTAGATCACAAGAGAAAGTCCAGAGCAGAGAAGCTGTTGTAAGTGACTGCATCTCCAGGACAGTCTTTCAGCTTGTTTGCATAGCTTCATCATGTGGAACATGGCTTAACGGTGAAAGTGTGCACTGGAGGAGATGTAGATATAATGTGATGTGTTATGACTGAACCTATTGTATCCCTGACTCATATTAAAAGGGCAGATGCCTTTTTGTGGAGGATTTTGGCAAATCACCACCCACAGCCACAACCACAGTACTATGGACACACAACAAATAGGGTGTCAAAGGAGCAGTTGTTTTCATTCATGTCCTGCATGTTATGGGACATGAAAGTTCTATAAAATAGCAAGGTGGACTGACATGGATCAACTTACCCCAATGAACCAAACTGATCACTGGCTTATTTCAGTATGGTTTTCCAAGATAGACTAGGCCTGTAGCAAATTTAAAGTTTCATTTTAGCGCAAGAGCCCCTTTTCCTCACGGTGAACAGACTTGTTTAATTTAGGATCAATCTGTTTGGTCAATAGGGGGTGAAGAAAGCCAAGTCAGTGGTTGGAATAAATAGTAAGGACAGTTACCGTAACACTATTGACATACCCACTGATTCAGATTATGTGGCTCACCCTTAA
Source organism: Hypomesus transpacificus (assembly GCF_021917145.1). Classification (NCBI taxonomy): domain Eukaryota; kingdom Metazoa; phylum Chordata; class Actinopteri; order Osmeriformes; family Osmeridae; genus Hypomesus; species Hypomesus transpacificus. Next base: position 15,681,002 of record NC_061070.1, read on the forward strand.
CATTGCAATTCTGACAATGCTGCAATATTCTATAATGTATCTCAACTTAACAGCTGGCCACATTTGTATAATAACAGCAATAAAAGGATGGAGGAAGCAGGAGTGTTTAACAGATAACAGATGGTTGTCAAACTTTCCTTGCCAGGCAAGATTGTTAACTTGATGAAAGCAGCATGGAATTCTCTACATATTTGAGATCAAATTGAGCTGTGTGTTTTATAGCCGTACATAGAAAGGATTTTTTGAGAGTGTATGTGGCAGAATGAAACTGTCAATTATGTGAATTGAAGGTAATTCTGAGTTGTTAGGTGGAATTCAGTATTATGAGCCTACATTTTTTCAAAGAAAATAATACGTGTTGTCAATAAGTCCACTCATAGGTCATGACTTGACATCAACCGCAAGAAGTTCATTGTCAAAAGAAGCAAGACTAAATCATTCCAATATATCTGTACCTGTACAACTTGCAATAAACTACTATTTAAATTTATCAATGTGGTATGAATAATCTTTAAACAGAAATTCAATTTTAGATTTCCGCTGAAGATTCTCTGTTTATGTGGTAATTATCTGTTTACGTGGTATTCTCAAAAGAGAAAAATGAAAAACAACTTGAAGAAATGCAATTTTAGTTGAGTTATGTAGACTTACGTTTTAACGCATCACAAGTTTGCTTTTACATTCATGAAGTTTGTCCCTTCGCCTTTTCTGTACGCTGCTGTGGATGCTCAGACTTATAATACAATGAACCATCTGCTTGGTGATGAACGTAGATTACAAATAAATTGATGATTTGTAGATCTGTGAATTTTTGCCTGTGCTGCGCATTGAGCTCATCTGGGGGAAATTCCTACTCCAGAGTTGAAAATGGCGATGGACGGGTTGTCCACGTCTCAATCCGGACTTTCGTATGCTGGGGATTTTTACCCTAGAAAATTTGGTCCCAAACCGGACGTGGTACCGTCCGGTATTACGGAGAGGAAAGTTGGCCCACTCGATAAACCTGACATGGTTGCGGTGGACGTCATTAACATCCAGGATTCAGGTTTGTTGACAGCGTCCAGCCACTATAGCTAACTAGGTAGCTTGTGATGTCTCGGCTGCTACCACAGGAGGTTAGTTAGCTAGCCTAGCTACTTAGTAACATTAGGCTATTAGCTAAACTAGTACTAACGTTATATCACTGAAAACGTTTGACGTTTTATAATTTCCAGTGATATAACTTCATTACTGCTACTCATTTCACCATGCACTACTAGCAAGCTTGCTAGCACGACTGCTTGCTATAAACGAGCCACCACACCAGCCATTATAACATGGCTGACTTGCTAGCTAGCAAGCTTGATGGACTATTTAACTGACTCAGTCCCTTTTAAATAAGGTTGGAATAGTAGGCGTTTGGTGAGAATGGTGCTTTTCGCCTTTTCTACTCAGCCAAATTCGCAAAGATTTGTAACTAACTGTGGCTTGTAAAAGCAATGCAGTGGCCTTTTCAAAACGACTTGATTTGTCTTTGGCAGATATTCCATTGCACAGGAAAAAGCAAGAACATGACACCTATGTTTTGGTAAGTTCTTGAACATGGAAGTACGCTCGCATATTATTTCCAACATAGACATAGGTAATACACTAAATATTACACCCCATTTCCTGGCACGTGAACGTACCTCAGCATCACTTACTTTACAGTAAAAAGCCACTAGATGGTGCTGTTGGATAATGTCATTATCCTCTGCCATCAACATCCTTGCACAGTAGTAAATGGAGGACGCTGCATTAATTTTGCAGTACAATCTTATGTTTTATTAACAATGTTGTTTTTGGTCTACCAAAGGGTACTATTCACCCTTTCCGGAAGACTCACAGATCCTTGTTTGGTAAACTCTTGCAAGAATTCCGCTTGGTGACTTCAGAAAGAAGGGTGAGTTTGTGTGCACTTGCAACCTTAAAGACAGCATTATTCCTTGTAAACATGTGTATTGTATTGTATAATCTTAAATGCTGACTTTGTTATCACATTGGGATTAAGACGTTTACACATCACATGTAGTTTAGTAGCTAGACACTTCATGCCAATCTCTCTTGAGTCAAGTCCATTACTTGATTCCTTTGATAATAGGCTTGTCCAAGAGCTAGGGGACATCCTATACCTTCAGACATGCCGTGTAGAGTAATCCATCTGCTGGCAACACGTTCCACGCCTCGCACATCACCTTGCACCGTCCAACACGTCCAACAGTCCTGCCATTACAAACACGGGGGATGGAATCATTTAGCGTCAGGTGGCTGAGCGGTGAGGGAATCGGGCAAGTAATCAGAAGGTTGTCAGTTCGATTCCCGCCTGTGCCAAATGACGTTGTGTCCTTGGGCAAGGCACTTCACCCTTCTTGCCTCGGGGGGAATGTCCCTGTACTGTTTATTGCTCTAGACAAGAGCGTCTGCTAAATGATTAAATGTAAATGTATCGTAGAGACATCAGAAGCCTACTTTAAAAAGCAAACCTTTTTAGATTATAGCTTGCCCACTTGTCTTTGTGTACTTTATGGCAAAGTGTCCCTAGCTGCTGAATAGGATGTCCTGTGTCCACAGTGATGCCATGACGACAGCGAGACACAGTTGTACTGTGGAGTGAGTGTATACAGGGTTCAATCCCATCTTTAGGAATTATCTGGATGGTATCCATCTGCCGGTTGTTGCCTGTTGTGTGCCCTGCCCTGGTCTGCCTGCCGGGCTGCCTCACGTACTAGCCTGGACCCACATAGGAGCCACTGGGAGGGCTGGCTTGTTTGACCTCTGACCTCTGGGATAAGCCGCTTTGGACCAAAAGTGTTCCATCTGCTGGTGGACAGAGCCCTGGTTGGCGAGCAAGAGGGTGAAGAGATGGAGAGAGATGTCACTGGGAAGACCAGGGAGAGAGTATAGAGATGGAGGGAGATATCACTGGGAAGACCAGGGAGAGAGTATAGAGATGGAGACAGATGTCACCGGAAAGACCAGGGAGAGAGTATAGAGATGGAGAGAGATGTCACTGGGAAGACCAGGGAGAGAGTATAGAGGTGGAGAGAGATGTCACTGGGAAGACCAGGGAGAGGGCTCGAGAAAGACAGTAGACTGTGGAGAGTGAAGGGAGGAAAAGGTTGGAGTTGGTAGAAAGAAGAAAGGGTTAGTTCATGTGAAGGGGAGACTGTTGGATAGAGAGGATATGCATGACCCACCTATGATGTGGGGGGGGGGGGGGGGGCACAGACTGAGGATATAGCCGAGTCATCGCTGGACCCTGGTCGATGACGCAAAGCAGTCACAAGGCTTGACGTTAACAGTATCCTGAGGATTCCCACAAGTGCCACTGTGAGTGCCACACAGGGTGAGGTGCATCAGGGCGTTCAGGGCCGTGTCATCCCAATGTCAGCTGCACAAAAATCCTCGCGTTGTCAGCTGAAGCCTCAGGAATAAGAATCAAGCTGGGTTTGTACCCGCAATGCTGTCATCCACCACAGGGTGGCAGTGCATCACCTACCCTCCCACCTCTCCTCTCCCGCAGGGGCCAGTGTGTCCATGTTTGTTTGTGTGTGTGTCGGGAGAGGGGGACGTGTTGGCCAGCGCGCTGTCGTTCTGTTTGCACACACACACAGGGCGCAGTGCACAGCAGAGCCCTGTGGCAGTAACGTCCCCTACCACACACACTCACTTCAGCTCCCATCTCTGTCCTTGGTCGTGGCTGTCACAAGACGCCCCAGACCTGTCATAACACTGAGCACCACAGTAATTGTAGATTTCACAGCACTCCAAGGATGGCCTGTGACTGGTACAGAAAGTGACAGGCCCGCAGTTAGGACACTAACGCTTTTTTAGGAGAAGCCCATCCAATGTTTCTGTTGTGGTAGCAGATGTACCCAAGTATTCAGACTGCCCGGAGTTGGGAAATCTCAAGTTATTATCAGGGTTTCTAACTGTATTTGTTTGTTTGTTGTAGTCTTGGCGGATCCTGCTGTTTGGGGTCCTAAATGTGTTGTGTACCGGCTGCCTTCTGATGTGGTGCAGCTCTACAAACAGTATGGGTAAGTTGTGCACATGGTACACATATACTACAATTGTACACATCAGAGTAGTATATTTCCATACCACACTCTCAACTATTCTACAGACCTTCAGCAGAATAGTGCACCTCTGCTCCATTAAATACAAAACTACTTGATGAAATCTTTGTGAGAGGTTGATTAGAAAGGCATGAAATGTCTTTTCTTTTCCTCGCAAAGTTTTCCCAGTAGGAAAGTTCCAGTTTACATTGAAGTAGTAGTTGCCATTATACTGATTATTCTCAAGAATATCCTCGCGTCTGTTGTTTGTTATGTTGGTTATGGATGGCTGCCTGTTTAGGAAGAAGGGAACACAAACAAAAATGGCTGATACGCCACACACACACACACACACTCGTGCGCACACAGCTGGACAACTGTTGTGTTTGTCCTTTTAAGGAATATCATGACATTGTATTTTGATCAGGAGTCAGCTGACAGCTCAGTCTGTCTTTCGGCAGTTTGTGTATGTGTGCCCGGCCGTATTATTTCAGCAATCATCACAACAAGCTTGGTGTGAAATCCCATTATGATGACTTAATCCTTTTGAGAAGCCATGAAGCAAACACGCGGGCAACTCTAGCCTCCTTGAGTTTGACCCCTTTCACCCCGCGCCCCACCCGTGTTGGGTGTCAGAGAAACGGCAGAGGCAGGAAACAGAGGACGCGCAGATATTGAGCGTCCAAACGCAAGGCAACACCGACGTCGATATCCCCCCCCCCAGATGCGTGGCAGTCGTAGGCTCAGGCCCCAGTGCCACATCCCCAGACTCGGCCACAGACAGACATGGCAGTATATATCCCTCCAAGACAGGACGCCACGTTGGTAAACTGGCTCGGTGGTGTTTGTCCACACGGCTGTGGCGCTGTGCTAATATTGAAGATCCGTGGAGAGCAACATTGGGGGATGGAGAGAGGCTGGCCTTTCCCTCCCTGGAACTTCAATCTGTCGATTCCATGGATACATTTTTTGAATCCACTCGCACGATCCAACAGCTGATCTCAAGTTACTGTGCAGATGCGTTTAATTATTTTTAGGTAAAGCACAAAGGTAACATCTGCAATGATACGGCTACCTAGTGGCAACGATTGACATCTGCCTGTTTTGCTACATCTGTGTGTGTGTGTGTGCTTGCATTCACGTGAAAGCTTTTCTGTGTATTCTTTGTTTTGTGGCGGGGGCGGAGGGGCATGGGTGATGCGTTTGTGTGTGTGCAAGAGATTTATTTGGATGTAAAGGAAGTGGTATGTGTGTGCACATTTGTGGGCAGGGGGCCAGTTATTGTAGTGAGCTTGTGAGGCAGAAGGGCAAATTAGATCTCTTCCACATCTCTGGGTGTTTTCCAGTCATTGCGTAAAGACCTTAATACAGTGCTGCACGTTTGTCTTCCGGTTCATTAGGCCCGGGGCCCTCAACGCACACTCAAACCCCTACCCTTTTCTCCAGAGTCCAGATCCCTTCGCGTTCTCCTCCCCCCTCTCTTTTCAAACCTCATCCTCTTCTCTGCTCATTAGGCCTTTCTTTCCTCGTGTTCCCTCCCCTCCCTCCCTCCCTCCCTCCCTCCCTCCCTCCCTCCCTCCCTCCCTCCCTCCCTCCCTCCCTCCCTCCCTCCCTCCCTCCCTCCCTCCCTCCCTCCATCCTTATAATAAACCATTCTAAGATTTTCACACAGCACCAACATTTACAGCCAGGGCTCTATTGTAGGTGGTCTTGGACCAGGAGAGAATGGTGTTCATGAAGTTTGAACTGAGTATGTCCGCAGGGCAGGGCTCCAGACTTCTGACAGTGCCAGCATTTTTTTTGTACTCGCGCATGTGCGACCTACAAATTTGGTTGTGCACAATGTCAGCACACGTTAGCAACGACGCATATCTTCGACGTTCTAGTGAGACAGCGATATCAGCGAGCCCTCAGTATTAGTACCGTAGCAGAAGTCTAGAAAAGTTGAGGCTACTTTTCGCTAGGTACCTATAAACCTAGCTAAAAGTCTTGGAAAGTTTAGGCTATTTTTCGCTAGGTACCTACGAACATGTCTTCATCTGCGACTGCCAGACAAGTGGGTTCCCCCTCGTTCTTTTGGTGAGCAGCCTCACGAGCCCTTATACCCGGCGTCATGGAGCCGAGCAGCTAAATACTTAAGTAATTGAACTAATTGAATACTTAAGTAGCACTAGCGTTGCTACTGTATCCCTGCCTGTGTTTGCGCTATTGCTCAGCAAGTATCGTGTCGTGGACCGGTGAAGGAGGACAAGCACATCATACATTTAAGTCATGTAGTTAGGACTTGCATGTACAGTACGTAATATCACATTAAATAATGTATTTAAACTCAAGGTTATGTGGTGCTTTGCTGTAAACAGTACAAAAAAAAAAAAAAAACGGACCCATCTGCAATTGACGGAAGCACACCCCACAATTTCCCTAGAGTACCTACCCTCTCTAGTTACATTAAGAATTGCCTTGCAGGTTGATTTAAGGTGTGCCCCTAAATGTTTTGCTTGTGCTCCTAAAATTTTCAATCCTGGACTACTGTGCTCCTAGTAAAAAAAATTAAAAAAAAAAGTTATTGTGGAGCCCTGCCTCAGGGCTAGTTAGACACGATGACATAAAGATTCACTCGCAGAACTGTGAGCCCAGACTAATCGGAGCACAATTTACTCATTTGTCTCTGGCAACAGTTGTCATGCTGAGTAAATTGAAGACTGGTAAGATACATGTGTTTGAGTGTGGGTTACTAGTAAGAGATATGTATATGTTTGTGAGTGCGTCTAAATGTGTCCCAGTTAAAGTGTTTGTTTACTGTGAGCACCAACTGCCACTAACTAAAACAAATAAATGTTTTATGTCACAGTAGATGGTTCCCTTTGACTGCCTCCTTTGTGTTCCAAACCTGCATCCTAGCGGAGGGTTGGTTCCACCCCACCCCCCAGCCTAGAACAATGTGGAAACCGAGTCAGTTGAGGGAAGTCGCCCCGCCACTGACCCGCAAAGTTCGAGTACGGAGTCGAGCGCGATTTTAACCAGTAGAGGAACTCCCACACTACTCACTTTGATCTCATTGTCATAGTGCTTTTCCAATCCAGCAACGCTTTAGGGAGCATGGCTTAGGGCCCTGCATGGCCCCCCTCTGTTCTGACTGTGAGGTCTGTTTACTCTGACTCACTTAGATTCCTCTCTTCAAGCATTTGCCGCTCATTGAGAACATGACCTTAACATGAAAATGACAAGGAGCTCATTTGTGTGTGTGTGTGTGTCCGTGTGCGTGCGCGTGCCTTGCGTAAAGGTAACCGATCCTAAAGAGCCGCTTCTCCAGACTAAAATGGATGATGCCCGAGGACGCTGTTTGGTGTTGTCAGCTTGTCCAGATCAAATTCTGCCACCGAAACACTAGACAGGGTTTCAGAGGCGCGCTGGAGAGAAATGGCCAGGCTTTCACTAGATTTGCACATTCTTCTTTTGTCAACACTTCTTTTAGCAGGATCGATCTCCATGTCCGCTTTGTGAGTGGAGGTCACAACAGACCAACACTCGCTAATTCGGGCCGAGTAATTGTTCAGTTGGCGTTGGCAGTCCCCTTCACTTTTTGTACATTATGCTCTTTGTTAAGCAGAGGAAATCATACGTGTGGATGTCTTGTAGTTTGTCAACCCTCGTTGTTTCAGCTGTCAGCCTCTCGGAGTCTGTAACTGCACGTCTCATAGTCTGTTTGTTTACCAGACGGTAGTTGAGCCCAATCCAGGATTAGGTGACACAGGGTTATGTATCATATCGGCTTGTTGACTTAAACTAAGCTTTATATTCTGTTGTATTTCTTGGAACGTGGTGGGTTTGCATACTAGTTGTTTTTCTGGTGTTCCTAGAAGAAGGTTTGGCCTATGGAACTGACTTTGATGCACATGGACAATCTCCACTTTAGGTTTCTGAAAGCTATTAGTCAATTCAATGTTGTCCGTGCTCATTTCTTTAATGGACGCAGTTGCAGCTAGCTGTTTGTTGGTGTTGTGTTTGTGCGGTGTGCGTGTGCGCAGGCGGGCGTGCGTGCGCGTAGCAGCAGCAGCCGGCGGCGGCGGCCTCTCTCTCCTCCACACTAGTCACAGAGACACTGTGTTCCCTCCTCACTGCCGATCTACAGCTGGGGGCAGCCATGCGAAAGGAGGTCAAGTGCCCGTTCTGCAGGCTTACAAACACCCCTCTTCCTCTGCCTCCTCCCCCCACCTTCCATCCTTCCTCCTGAACGGAGGGGGTTTACCCTGTCTGACCACCCCAGAGTCTGTGCAGGGCTCAGGAGACGCAGTGTGGGGAACCTGCTATGGCTCGCTCCACACACGCCTTCCCCTCGATAGTGTGCGAAAGAGGGGAGCGAGTGATGAGAGATGGTGAGTTAGAGAGAGCAGGTTGGTTCTGGTCTCCTATCGTCTTATTGGTCTCATCGTGACCTGTCCCAGGAACGATCAAGGGGTTCGTTTTCAAATCCAAATTCGAACCAAGAAACCATAATCCCAAATGGAACTTTTCGTTGTTCAGGCATGTCTTTTATTAAACCGGGTCCGTTTCTATATTTGTTTATCAGGATGTGTGTGTTGTCACTCGGTTTGTGAGTGTTGAGACACACTGGGTGTGTACCCCCGGCCTCTGGGGCTCGGCTGTGTTGGAACCCAGCTGGTGAGGCTTCACCGGGCCCGCTGGGACCGGAGGATGCAGGGAGGAGGAGGAGGAGGAGGAGAGGGAATAGGCTCATCTACTCAGATGTCTGCTCCAGCCCCAGCCTCGCGCCAGACTTTTTGTCTCTGTTTACTCCCAGAACAGCCACCACATCTGCCTGCAGCTCAATATGGCCCTGGCTGCCCTTATGTAGTGTTATGTTATGTTATTGTTTGACAATAAAGGACATTGGTATTTTTTTGGTTTAGCGGGGAAACTCTTGACTATATAGGCCACACGAAGCACTTAAGATCTCGTAGAGATTTAACTTAGATTTAGAATTGTTATGTTTGTGTTGTCTGTAGCTCCTTCACATCAAGGTATTTTGTGTTTTATCTTCACCAGAGTTGAGAGTAGTCAGTATTGGCTTGTGGGATTGACCAGGAGGTCTGTAGGGAAACAAGGTTATTAAGCTCAGGCTGAAACTGGGTCAGAGCTGTTTGTCGGGGGCCAAGATAGGACAAACTAGTTTGGGGTGGCGGGGTGACTTTGTGTGTGTGTGTGTGTGTGTGTTTGCATGCGTTCTCCCTGGATCTCCTCTGGGGCCTGTCCAACTCCTCCTATTCATTTCTGACAAAGTACTCGACGTCTCCGGTTCCCGGCCTCCATCTGTGGCCTGGTGTTCCACTTTTCCACCACTCCTGTTTATTATTATGAGCACCCTCTCTCACCTCCCCCTGAACCCCCCCCGCCTCCCCCTCCCTGCTTGCCCTCACCTATCCCCCTGCCCCACCTCCCAGCCCTCCCATCTTCTCTCCCTTATCTTCCCCACTATCAACCTCAAGGCCACTCCCTCAACCTCCATACCCCCCTCCCCCTTGCCCCCTCAACCTTTAGCTTCCACCCCCAAGCCCTCACCACTCTTTGTTGCCACACCCAGACCACTGTGTCGAGCCTCATCCATCAGGATCCAGTGTGGTCTGTCACCACTGCCACAGAAGGAACAAACGAAAGCTACACCTCTGGCTGAAAATAAATCCTCACCCTTTTTACCTTGTCTTTCTTTGAAGCAAATATCAAGGCACTCTGAATGCCTGAGAGTGGATGGTCAGGTTCAAGGGTGCTTAGGAGATGTTCTATGTGTGATGACAGGGAGGGCTGCTTGAGGACGCACTGTATCTACATGGTTGTCAGTAAGGACCTCAGGCACTGATGTTGCTGATACTGAGTTCAGTGTGACCCCAGTGTGGGGTTCCATTCAGCCTGGGTCGCTCCACACAGTGACACACATGGTATTGACTTGGATGGTATGCCACCTAATCGTGTGTGTGTGTGTTTTTGCTTTGTGTACACATGCACACCTCATAGTTGTGTTGTATATTTTGTGTGTACGAGCAGCCCCTCCCCAGGGCCCCAGAGCAGCCCCTTCCAGGGCCCCCAGAGCAGCCCCTCCCAGGGCCCCAGAGCAGCCCTTTCCAGGCTCTTCCTGCACCCGGCTCGCATTTCCCCCGCCAGGTGTTTCTGGACCCCCAGTCAATAAAGCTTTTAGTTTACATATGGAGCGATCGTTTGTTGTTTTAATGTGCCGCGTCGACAGACACCCGAGCCCCCCCGGTCGATGCTTGTTTCTCCCAGCAATGACACGCAGCACGGCTGCAGCTCGCAAGTCAGCCCCCTCGGAGACGGACCGAAGCCAGCGAGCGGGCGTTGCTTTCCGTCTTTTCGTGATTTAATACTTCATTTTGTGTGTATGTGACTCAATACTGCAGTGTGTGCTTGTGATTTAATACCTCATTGTGTGTGTTGTCTGTGTGTGTACTTGTATAGGCCTAGCCTGTGTGTGTGTTTACTTGTGTGTGTGCCAACCAACCACAGCAGTTCTGTTGAGGGCACTGCCTGCTTGGTGAAAGGTGATCCACACCCTTGTTCCCCAGGCTCCTGAACTTCTGCTTACCTCTTCTAATAACCAGGCAGCACTTAATGCCACTAATGGGCTTTATTCCCTTGGTGAGAGCATGTGCGAATGTCTGTGTGTATCTGAACTAATTAGTGTGTATTTGAACAAAATATGAGTGTGTTTTTGAGCGATTGTGCATTTGAATGTGTGTGTGTGTGTGAGGGAGGGAGGGCCCACGAAGGTGGGTTGGAGGAACAACCAATCAGATGTGTTTGGGCTGCTGTCTTGCAGACGGCATTAAATATTCAGTACCCGGGTTGTATTCCTTCACTTCCCTTCATCCCTCGCTTCTCTCCATCGATTAGGTCTGCAAACATACACAAGCGACCTTAATCTTCTGTCAGTGTGCTACAAGTATTGGGTTCAGAGCCCTCTGGGAAGCAGAGCTGCTCTGTCTGGTTGGTTCTGACTAACATGCAGCTTGTCTGGACTGATGGCAGACCTCTGCTCTCTGAGTGTCAGTGTGTTCATCTGAAGAACAGGAAGTGGAGTCATCGTCGTGGTAACTTAATCCGAAGCGTATGAATATGAAAAGCGAAAACGTTGTTATCCGTACACAGGGCTTAGTTAATCAGGTCATTCTGTTAATCGTTCCGCTGAGAGAAGCAGAGGCTTTGGAGATGTAGTGTGTGAGACCCCCGGACCTTACTCTAGAAGGATGTTCACATGAGCCCAGCTACAGTCATTCTACACACAAAAGCTGAAGAGAGCGTTGAACCAAACTGCATGTGATGAAACGTGATGAAACCCCATATATAGATATATAGATATGTCTATATATAGGGTTATATATCTATATATAGGGTTATATATCTATATATAGGGTTATATATCTATTTCTCCCCACAGTTGGGAGTTCCCGTCCAGAGACACTGTGTTCCTTTTGAGTCGGCAGCATTGAACCGTCATGTCCGTCCGTCCCCTCTGAGCTGTCCAATCCCCTCGGCTAATTCAGCTGGCCTCGCAGGATTACATCACAGTAGTTTGGCCAACACGGTCCCGGCAAGTGTGGAAACAAAATGTTCCTCTCCATACAAATCTCCCCTAATCTGACTTCCATCATATCCATCTTACATAAAGCCGGTTCAGAGGGCCAGCCGATCCCACTGATTGAGTCTTCCTTTCTTCTTCCTCTCTCTGGTCTGCTCGTCAGCGCCCCCTGGGGTTGTGGGGGAGTAGGACATGAGGCAGTGCTGGGTTTAGGGGCGTATGTGTGACACAATGCATTGGGATGACTTTCTACAAAAGGAATAAACTCCTGTGTTTTGTTTGTATTTCCGAACAAACAAACTAAGGGTGATTGTGTGTCTGTCCATTTCAGTTTTAATGGAGGCCCATTTGACAGATTCCCTTTCTTTCATTCCAGCCTTAACTGCATACACATATCTCACCATCTTTGACCTGTTCAGGTGAGTACATTTCCAATCCTGATACTACTGTTGATGTGTAGAAGGAGTACAATTGTATTGAAACCTTATCCTGTGTGTGTGTGTGTGTGTGTGCGCGTGCAGAGTACAGTATCAGTTGTGACTAACTTATCAGACTTCTTTTACCTCACCATCACCCCCCAACTCTCCCCTTCCAAACCCCATCCCTTCATCCACCACCCCTCTGCGCCCCCCCCCCCCTCCATCTCTCCCTGAAACCACCAGTCTGATCACATGTTTGACCAGCTCCTGGGTGAGCATGAAGAAGCCCAGCCAGCTGTATTCGTTTGGGTGAGTACAGCAACCTCAGCAGTGAATTGACAGTATACAGCAGCATCGTTATGTTACACACAGAGACATAAATGTACCAGTGGCAGTGAGCATAACGGTAAAGTAAGTAGGACTCCATCTCCTTAACGGTAGAGGCTGCAGTAGCAAAGGGATCTGCTTGTGAAATAGTTTAGGCGCTTATGTAAAGTTATTATAGGAGACGGGGCTTGGCTCCGATGCCATTATAGGTTTCTTTCCTGGGATTGACATGTGGTCGACATGTGGTCGAACTGTGGCCCTGATTTAAGTACTACACGCGCACACACACACTCAGTTTAACGCTGAGGTCAACATACACACTGGCATCTGCTATACAATCCTACCCTACAATATTTGTTTATTTGATGAACCTCCCCTGTCACCAACACACCAACACACAGACAACCGTTATTGTCCCACAGCCAGTGTGTATTGATGGCATCGTTGTCTGGTTGAGGCTATGGGGGCCTCTGTGTTTTCGCCAGACCTTTGACCTTGGGGTGTGAAGTAGTGGTGATTGTACGGAAAGCTGCTTTTCAGCTCCACTTGGCCTTAATGTGCTCACTGGACTAGCACAATGGGTTAGCCACAGCACAGATTATCTCCAGTGCAACTGGAGCTAGCCCGATCCCCCCCCCCCCCCCTCCTCCAACCACCATTCCCGGCTCCACCTCAGACCCCACCTCAGACCCCCGTGTCTGGCACACCCCTGCCCAAACCGCCCGCTTTTCCAACTTTTTGTTCTAAGGTCCAGTCCCCTTATTCAAAGTGTTACGGACACGTTCGATGGTCGCCTGACCAATAGAAACCTGTCCTCGAAAAAAAATGAGCAGTAGTCACATGATAAACTGCTGAGAGGATGAGTTACGTTTTTCCTGTGTCGGCAAAATATTTGCAGTGCACCAAATTAAAGATTTGTAATGCACCAATTTGTCATCGGCATCTGAGGATTACCTAGTACAATCAACGTCTTTTAGATTGTAATACTTTAAGTGGATGGGAGGCATTGTTAAGCCTCCGTGTGGGCGTGGGTGAGTGCGCGTCTGTCGTGGATGAATAGGTGTGTGTGTGTGTGTGTACCGACCGACCGGGGCCAGCCAGGCTAGTCCATGGCCCAGCTTGGTGGTGGGTGGTGCTGCTAAACACCATGAAACCTTTTGACCACAGGGTGTGAGAAAACCAAATTGAAAAGGATGAAGCTGCCTGTTGGCCAAACAGACCTCCTGGTTCCAACAACAGAGCCATTCAGCCCGCGGCGGCACCAGGACGGAGGGGCGGGGGGTTCACAGGCAGTTGGGGGGGCGGGGGGGGGGGGGGGGGGGGTCGTGGGTAAAGAGGGTCGAATGAGACTGCAACCTCATGGCGCTTCAGCCTCATCAACTGAGGACAGCCCAGAGATGCCCAACACAGTATAAATGAATGTATAGCACTGCTACAGCCCTGATGTGGCCTCTTGGGTGTGTGAAGTAAACATGGAGTAGGTTTCCAAAGAAGGGCAGCCGGGGATGAATACTGTATACTTTGTTTCGGTGTCAGTTGGAGCTTGCTCTCTTGTTAACTCTGGCAAACCATGGGACGTTATACTAACCTTTTTATTTGATATTCTCAAAATTCCTTTACTTAGGTGGTCACTTAGACTTCTCCAAACCTGCTGACACCTTTTCCTGCCGCAGTATTTGTTTGACCAATATGACATGTTTATAGGATCTCTTTGTTTTGAGGTCCAACACTATTTGACTTCCAGATGAATGAGATCATGGAGTGTGTAGGCGCCTGGAGCCAGTTTCTCTGACATCTGTCTTTTCCAGATGATAATGGATCTTGCTGTGTTGTGTATGGCATAGGCCTGCAGGACCACAAATCTGAAATGTCCCTAATTAGCAGTTTGAGTAGCATCTGTTTGTTTGTGTACATGTTTGTAGGTGTTGACTCCTATGCCCTGTGTGTGTGTGTGTAGATTTGAGCGTTTGGAGGTAGTGGCAGTGTTTGCCTCAACTGTGCTGGTGCAGCTGGGAGCTCTATTCATCCTGAAGGAGAGGTAGGTACTGTTTTCTGCTGGAAACACAATCGCACACACACACGCATCGCACACACACACACACACACACACACGTGTGTTAATCTGCAGTGCCTACCTCTGCTATCCTGAACCCACACTCTGCTCCCATGCTGGCTGGAGACACATCGAGCAGGGTTGAATCAACGGTCATTCTCAAAGAGGGGAGGGGGGAGAGGAGGTGGAGTGACGACAACAGTGTCTCTCTAACACACAAATGAGCCCTGTGGTGTGTGTGTGTGTAGTGTTTCTGTGGGCGGCATGCACACGGTAGTGTTTGTCCAATGTATGCTGAGTACAGTCACCAAGCTCAGTGTGTGTGTGTGTTTTCTCCCTGAGGTCTTCAACAAAAGCTAAAATGAGAAAGAAAGGGGAGGAGATGAGCTAAGAAAAAGGAGAATCTTAAAGGAGAGGAATTACGTGAAATGCCGTCGGTATATATTTAATCTTAGCCTACTGCATGTTGGGTGTTGTACCCTGCAGTGGTGCTATGCCCCACCTTTCTCATGAAGCGGTTTGTCCAAAGGTTAGTGCTTTTGACTGTAAGCTCAATCAGCTAATCGAGTTCAAGGTTATAATAGTGTGTTTTCACACACACAACACCGTCCTGCCAGCCAGTCTTATGCAGCACCCAAAACCCTGACCAGCCCGTGACTGTTTAAGCAGGGTTAGGCCACTAAGGAGCTAATGAGGGAAGTGAAGAATGGGCTTTAGTGGTCTATGAGCTCATGAGTCTTGAATGTTTGCATGTGTTGTGACTGTACATACAGTTCATCGTTGGCTTGTTATCCCCCCCCCCCCCCCCCCCCCCCCCCAACACACTCTTTCTTTCAAACTCATCATCACTGGGCTAGAATGCGCTGGAAAGGGTTAGGCTGACGGCACTGTGTTGTCATACGTCCCGCCCTAGAGACTCGTTCAGCGACACCTCGCTTCCTACAGCGGAGAGAGGAGAGCTGTTGGCGCACGGCGCGGCGTCGGCACACATACATCTTTCAGCTTGTTCATCTCGTAAATGAGATGTTTCACCTCGTCGTTTTGCGATATTTGTCAAATGTATCGCAACAACGTCCTCACATGGGGTGTCAGTGCTCTCTGTTTCCCCCCAACACTCACTTCCTGTTGACTTTGTTGTGTTTGTTTTATCGACAATGTGTCCTCTTGTTTTTGTGGTGTCCCAGTGTGGAGCGCTTTGTGGAGCAGCCGGAGGTGCACACGTAAGTATTCCCCCATCCCGTCTGCCTCCCTACACACACACACACACACACAGACACCTCCAAGCTCCAGGGACGAACCACACATCAGCCCAAACATCTGGGTTTGTTTTGGGGCCAGACACACACACAGACCAACTCTATTGTCTACCCCCCCTCCCTCTAAACTCCACCTAACTGGATTGTCAGCTAATCACGTCCCCGTCCCCCCCCACACACACACACACTTTGCTCTCAATCATAAAACTCAGATTAGTCCATTTTTTAATACCAAAACATTACTGGCCTAAACCTGTGAACTGTGACAAGATTACACCGTGAACCCTGCCAGGACATCACAATTGAATGTTTAGGATCTAGACTGTCCAGGCGCAGATTATCTTCCGCTCTGCCGTGTGGCAGGTGTCTGAGATGCCACAAGATCCCAGGTACTACAACACATCTGGATCCAGGCTGAGAACATCCACTCATACCCAATCACTGGAGGAGCTTGCCCTGGGCTTTAGAAACCTCCACTGATTGTTTAGACGGGTATTAATATCATTTCGTAAAAAAAACAAATGCTGGATTTTCTGGAGGTTTTTATTTGGTTGTTGACGTGTTGTTGAAGCTGCCAGTGTGTTTGTACAGCAGCCTTTTTTTAGAGAAAAGAAAAACATTTCACACCGAAAGAATTAGCAAATGGTCATTTCTTAAAGATATTATACAGGAATGGTGTATGTAGTATGGGCATGCGGGTTACACTTGTGTGCAGTATTTGCTTTAACCATCTCTCTCTCTCTGTCTAGTGGCCGACTGTTGGTGGGCACTTTTGTGGCTCTGTTCTTCAACCTGCTGACTCTGCTGTCAGTCAGGAACAAGCCCTTTGTCTACGTCTCTGAAGGTACTACAGTCTCACAACAACTGGGTCCGCAGCGCAATGTGTTCCTCGAGTCAAATATAGACTCAAGGCTAACGCACAGGGGTCTGGGTTCGAATCCGGCTCAGGCCATTTCCTGTATGGCTTCCGCCTATTTTCTCCCTGCATTCCTGTCTCTCCAACTGTCCTACCAATAATTAAAGCAGAAAACATATATACAGTATATATATATATATATATATATATATACACACTGTAAATATGTTTGTTTATATATATATATATATATATATAAAAAAGACAGATATAAAATAAGGTCTTGACGTTGCTCAGCTCTGAGACTCTGCCAATATGCAATGCCTTTCATGGCCAACAGGCGGACGTTTTTTCCGGTATACGTTATGTTGATAAAACACTTTTTCTAGAAAGTTCCAGTAATCTGTGAGTGCTGCAGAAAGGGATCCTGTGGCTCTAAAACCTAACTGACACAGTTCTGCTCTCGGGATGGGGGCAATCCAGAGCCCAGACTCATTAACTCACTAAACCTCCTGCTGCCTCTAATGAAAGATGACACACACACATACACACACACACAGACCTTACAGCAAGTGTGAACAAACTCCCCGCAGGCTGCCCCAAGTCTTTAGTCTCCTTGTTGTGCAACTGAAAGTAATGATCAGATACGGCACGAGGAACATCTCATATATTCGGATCCATTTCTGATCCGTCTTTGTATAGCTGGTGAGCAGAGGAGGAGGATGCAGAGCAAGGAGAGATTAGCCGTCCTTTAAGAGCTCGTCTCAGGCCTTTTCTGTTTGTTTGTGTTGGCCGTTTGTTTGTGTGTGTTTTTTTACCGCACGTTAACCATGTTTTCAGCACCCTAAGGGCATGTTTGTAGAATTTCTCCCAATGTGTCCCTACTGGACTGCAGCCACCACTGCCCTTCGCATTAAACCCTGCGGTCTTATTGGATAGCCTGCCCGACCTCTGACCTGTGACGAAGAGATTCCCCTGCGCTTTACTGTCTGATGTCATTAAGGACTTAGTGGAGTTTGAACGTAAGATTAGGAATTTTCTGCTTGTGTTCTTTCCACCCATGCCCTCAGAGGGGCTTAGTCTGCCAAAGGAGGCCTGGTCTCCTCAAGATGGGATCATTGACTTACCCTGTCTGTCTGAACATCTCAACAATCTGTGACAGACAGAGATACAGAGGGGGGCTCTCATTGGCTCAGGCAGCACCCTCGAGCTCTGTCACTTCCTTCCTGTGTGGGTGTGTCTGGGGATGTGAAGAACCCCTGCTGGCCCTCTGCTCTTATTTCCTCAAACTTGGATGAGTCTTGACATCCTTTAACATTTGAGTACCAGACTTTACTAGGTAAGCCATTCCCCCCCCCCCCTTCCCCCCCCCCCCCCCCCCCCCCACACAAACACGAATTCACATGAGCAGTCAGTGCATATAGGGTCCAAATAGAGTTTTGCAACCCAAGTTTCACATGGTACAGTTGCCCCCGGAGATGAGCCAGACAGGGAGATCATGAAACAAGGCCTACTGCTCTAATGTTCTCCTCAAACAGTCTCTCTGACCCCCAAAACAACTCTGTCTGGGGGGCGCCCACAAGGAGGAAGGAGGACAAAGAGAGGTTGACCTTGAGACTTTGAAAGAAATCGCTGCCATATAAAGTCAACTTCACAGTACATTTTCCTGGTGCATACTGTTCATGTGGATGTTGCTCCTTTCTCTCCTTCCCTCCCCCTCTTCCTCCCTGGACCCTCTGTGAACAGCTGCCAGCAGCAGTTGGCTCCAGGAGCATGTTGCTGACCTGAGTCGAAGGTAAGATTCTGTTTCACAGAGTCATCCAGCTGTATCGATCCTCTGCCCTCAGCCCCTGAGGTGGACAGCGTGTGTGTGTGTGTGCGTGCGTGCGTGGGTGTGTGTGCGCGCCTGTGCGTGAGTGTGCCTATAGCTGTTAGGAGTGGCCCTTGTCGCAACCAAAGGGATGGGGTAATTGATTTGGGCTTAGAACGAGCGTAAATGAATATGGGAAAACATGGCTGTTTTAGATTCCCAGATAGTACAGTGCCCCCCCCCCCTCAGGCAGGCCCTGGGTTTGGAGGTCAGAGGTTAAAGCTCATCCTCTTTCTGTTATCTGGTCTCACCTCCAGCATAAGAGCTCTGTGTTGCCCTTGCCCTCAGGTTAAGACCACCTAATGGGTCTTTGGTGGATAAAGGACCAGGTTGGGGGGTCAGGCACACCCTGCCTCTTGACCCCCTTTCCCCAGGAAACCCTAAGTGGGCTTGTGTGATTAATCCCCATGTAAGCGCATACATACTCACACACCTCGCCTTTCTAATACATCTTCAGAATGATGAATAGGCTAACTGGTATGGTGTGAATAATAGATGTTTGAGGGGTTTAGTTTCAGCCAGAAGGGCTGAGATCATCTTCCAGCTTCTACTTCATCCCCTGCAGGTCTAGACCCTGGTAACTCCGAAAGAGGAACCTCACAAAGGAAGTTAGGCCTCTATCCCAGACTTATTTTTCTTGGCCGCCAGCAGACAAGTGTAGTGTCACGTGTGCTGGTTGTGATCCTTACCCTTATGCATCGTAAAACGACAATCATCAAGTAAAATGTCATTGTAAGTATTTAAAATGTGAATGTAAGGGATGTTTCGTATTGCCTTGTGTGTGCAGGTTATCTAAGGCTATGACACTTCAAATTCTGTGAGGGAGTAAAGCCGTGATTGGTCAGGAGCCACAGTGAACACAATGTCCTAGGTCTCTCCCTGCTCGCTCTCTCTCTCTCTCTGCTCCCTCGTTCTAATTATATCATAGATGTACTGAGAGGCCGGCCCCATGTCCTCACCTGGGTTTGTAACCCTGGGGTTTCTCCTGGCCCACACTGCTGTTGAGGAAACTCAGCCAGGCTGCTTGCAGACAGCCATTGGGTCAAATGTTTATTTGTTTCGCCGTAATCCTGCATATTCTGTCCCCAACAGTCTGGGATTAAACACTAGCTGGATTGATGCGCGCACACACAAACACCGTTTGAAATCTACGCAAATACACATTTTCTCTGTCTGCCTCTCTCACTACATATTACACACACACACACACACACTCACTAAATCACACCATTGTGTCCGTCCTCAAATTATATCAATGCACCAGAGAGATTATGAGCTTATCGGGATTTGAAATCCTGTTTCCCCCTCCTCCCTCCAACTCCAAATGTGTCTTTCTGCTAGTCCTGGGTTAGGGTTAGAGTGATGAGAGAGTTCCTGCTTGTTTGGGTTGATAGTGTTGTTTCTTCTATTATATACAGAATGTCTGCTGTGTACCCTCCTCTGTTAAACCTTAACCTGGGATATAGGATATGCTATAGGATATAAGATATATGCTATAGGATATAGGCTTGCCGTGTCGATCCTGATTGAATTGCACATTCAGTCTGTCAGAGATGAATAGGCTAGCGATGATGGTGTTAGCATATTGTCTCTGGTCATCCCAGTCACAATTTGCAATTCTTCTCTAGTAAAGATTATTTTATTTTTTTGTCTCTCTAAGAAGCGACATCTATGAGTGTTTCACATCACTGTGAGGAGAGGGTTCTAAAAATGGAATGTTGTTTTAGTAAACTGCTGATATACAAACAGGCTCCAGAACATTCTTAGGAGAACGGGGAAAAAGACGGACACAGAACAGCTGTCATAACAGTTCATTTTAAGAACGTGTTGTCTAATGAGTTGTCTTGTGTGTGTGTGTGTGTGTGTGTGTGTGTGTGTGTGTGTGTGTGTGTGTGTGTGTGTGTGTGTGTATATGTGTGTATTCTCAGCCTGTGTGGGGTCATCCCAGGTCTAAGCAGTATCCTCTTGCCTCGTATGAACCCGTTTGTCCTGATCAATGTGGCAGGAGCCCTGTCCCTCTGCATCACCTACATGCTCATCGAGATGAAGTACGTTTGGCTAACACGCACACACACACACAAATGTCAACATATACACACTCACATACATCATTTATCATTGATGACTTCATTATCACCTGCCCTCTGTTCTTAAAAGAAACAATGTGACAAATAAACTGTACTGTCATTAAGAGAGGGTTTGTAATGCAAGGACTACGTCTAACCGTTCTGACTGTGGTCGTGTCTCTCTATGTTACCATAGTAACTACAATGCCGTTGACACGGCGTCAGCGGTGGCCATCGCCCTCATGACCTTTGGCACCATGTACCCCATGAGTGTCTACAGTGGGAAGGTTTTGCTGCAGGTGAGGCATCAACCATGATAACCCTTCTATATCTCAGCTTCCATTCATTCAATAGACAGGATAGAGACCTACTGTTTTGTTTGTGTCTATGTATGTATATGTGTTTTCATAGATGTATTGAATGTATATCTTCTTCTAATCTTTTCTTTTGGATGTGTTTTTCTGTGATCTGTTTCTTCTCCTTCTAGACCACACCCTCCCATGTCATTGGTCAGCTGGACAAACTTCTTAGAGAAGTATGTTGAGATCATTTAAGTCTACATTAAGCCTTTTTTTTATCGTGTTGTTATGTACTTTTCAATGTTCTGGATGTGCTAAATGGAGAGCTTCCCAGGTAGATATGAAACGTGTATGTATAAAATATATACCATGATTCCAGGTATGGAAGTTGGAAGTTAACTCTGTGCTTGTTTGGGTTGTGTCAGGTGTCCACCCTGGATGGGGTTCTGGAGGTCAGGAACGAGCACTTCTGGACCGTGGGGTTTGGCTCACTGGTACGCCTCAACTGTCACTCAAACACCCAGTGCAGTATTCACGCTGCACTGACACCCACAGTGTAACAAAGACCAGACAGCAGAGAACGTTTGTCTATGAAATTTGTTCTTCTGTCATCAGACAGTATATCTGAAGCTTCCACACAGGGCTGTAGCTTAGTAGAGTGTCCTAAGTTTAAATGTTAAGTTTAAGTGAGTGCCATTTGTAACAAGTACAGGTACTTTCTTGTTTCTAAATTCTTTGGTCCGGCTCCCGTGGCGGTTCTCTGGCGGCCTATCTAAACTAGTGTGTCACCGGTTACATCATTTTTTACTGGCTCACCCAGTCACATTGTCATTGTAGAAGCTTCAATGATGCTGCTACCTAGTATAGTCGGCACCCCCACGCCCTGCGTCACGCTCTGTTTGTCCCCGCTACCCCCACCCCCACTCTTCAAATGAGATGTCAGGAAAACAAAGAGGGTACCATTTACACTCGGAATCTACTGGCTGCTTCCTCGTAGACAATCTGGCCGGATTTGCTCACTCAAATGAGAAGAGGGACAAACAGCTCATGCGTTTCAATCTCTCCCCTCCCATTGGTTGAATTTGAGGCTTTATCCTCAAAACTTCCGAGACGTTGCTGCCTGCGACTTTGGATGTGAACGCTATTCCTTTGAGCAGCTGGCAGTTCGCACACGCAACATTTTGGATTCACTCCTGCTATGTTTCATTTGTGATATGTTTTCAAGCAGACATCGGAAGAGACTTTGAACATAATATGTGTTATTCATTGTATGTAAACCGAGATGCCTGTCAGATTTGGCCGTTCCTCCGTGCTCCCCCTAGCCAGTGCAGTTCCCCTGTTCTGCCTCTAGGTGGAGTAATGCCATATAGTATGACTCCCACAGAGCAGATGGAGATGTCAAGTTCACACCTGATGTACTCACAGGGGGATGTGGTAAGGGGGGCTAGAGAGATTATCTGTACATTATAGAACATGTTTAAGTATAACGTTTAGGGACGTGAATTTCACAATTTAGCACAATTATTTCCCATTGAAATTACATTAATTGAGCTTTTCGTATATAAATATATTGGCTGTCACCATGGAGGGCTAGCTATATCAGTTGTCATGTGGGGATCAAGGCTTGTGTTTCTGTCTGAGCTCCTCTTAGTGCAGCGTGGTAATTCCTGTGTAGATTTGAGGTTCATCTGTTGTGGTGGTGGATGTCACACAGTTGTGGCTGTTGACACACACTCCCTCAGATCGCCTGGGTTTAGGGCAGCAGAGAGGAGAGAGGAGAGAGAGAGGGAGAGAGAGAGGGAGAGAGAGGGAGGGAGGGAGGGAGGGAGAGAGAGAGAGGGAGAGAGGGAGAGAGAGGGAGGGAGGGAGAGAGGGAGAGAGAGGGAGGGAGAGGGAGAAAGAGAGATAGACAGACAGGAGAGCGTGTGAGAAAAACTTTGAGAGAATGGGGGAGAGAGAGAGACGGAAAGAGAATCGGAGAGAGAATCAGAGATAGAATCAGAGAGAGAGAGCGAGACGGTGAGAGAATGTGGATAGAGGAAGGGAGAATGGGTGGGAGAGAGACTTGGGTGGGGGAGAGAGACATGGAAACGGAGAGTGGCAGGGAAACAAAAGAGGGGGGTGCTCAAAAAAGGAAGAGAGACGGAACAGACTGAAAGATGAACTTGAATGACAATTCAATGCCCTGCAACTTCCCTCCTTTTTTCTGTGTGTTTTGGCAGGCCGGCTCGGTTCACGTCCGAATCCGCCGCGATGCCAACGAGCAGATGGTGCTGGCCCACGTGACCAACCGCCTTCTCCCCCTGGTCTCCACGCTGACGGTTCAAATCTTTAAGGATGACTGGATTCGCCCCTCCCTGGTGGCCGGGCCTCTCCCCACCACCTTGGCACTGGGCCCCTCTGAGTACGGGGGCCCCGCCGGCTACGCCCCTCCTCACCCCTCCTCCACCAGGCCCCAGGATGAATTGGACCCCCTGACCTCCACTCCATCGAAACTCAGCAGTCCCCCCCCTGAGTTCTCCTTCGACACCCCTGGCAGGCACGTGCAGCCTGTGGTGCTCCTCGGTGCACAGCAGCACCTTAGGCCTGGGTACAACCTGGGCCTCAATTACGGAGCCTCCCCCTACACCAGCATGCTTAACCCTGGCCTGACCCGACCGGGTGGGGGGCTGGCCCTGGGTGTAGGGACTGGGATGGGCCTTGGGATGGGGATGGGAACAGGGATGCCTTCATCGCAGAGTTTCAGAACTGCCTTAGGTTCAGCACCACACAGCTATGGAACCAACCCCAACCTGCTCCCCTCACAGTACAGCCAATACAAACCCTGATGATAATAAATACATACGGCACTGGGGACTCAGGGTGAGCTTAAAAAGGAATATATTATCGTATTTATTTTAATGGGACCATTCTAGACGTCCATTCCTAACTTTGATGGATTTTCTATCTTTGTATATTTTTGGTACTGTTCATTGAAAGGCTGACATGTTGGCAATGTCCAGTAGGCTGTATACCATTGAAATGTTGCTGTTTGATGATCGTGTATGATATGTATGGCTCTGATATTCTAAACGTCTGTTTTCAACCAATACTAATTAATTTCAGTTGATGTGTGCTCATGGACTGGAAAGCCCTAGACTCACTGTTCTTCTCTTGGTCAACGGTTACCACAGGCAGCACAGTCCTGCCGATTACTGCTATTTGACCAGCATCAAAACTATAATAATGAAGCAAACAACCATGTTTTATGGATACTACTGATTTTTAAGCATTAAAGGGTTAAAATCATCATGCACATTTATTTAATTGTCCTTAAGACAATGTTACCAGTTGTACCCTTCATCCAGGCTGTGTATTGGCGCCCTGCAAAAACTGACATTATCGATACACAAATAACATAAATCAATCAATCACTCGCCTAGACATGACCTGTATTCTAAAGTTGTTTGGCTCACCAGCTGTGGGCTTTTGAAAACACGAATGCTATTAAAAGAAGGCAACGGCATTTGAAGTGTTTTCCACTGTATGTGCACTTCGATGGCATTTATAAACCCTAACTTTGTTTAATTAGCGCCAAGCCTATTAGTCCAGTTTTTACTGTCAAATCATCAACACCAAAATGTATTATCCTCACGATAGTTATTTATTAAATAATGGTAGCCTATACCAATGGTCCATTCTAAACGTGTTAATGGTTACGTGGTAGGCTACAGGTTTATATATTGTTTAGATTTTTTAGCCTTTAGTGCCGTTTATAGCCTGATAATCGACAGAGGTCCAATTATCTGGTTTCAATCTCACAGTAGGCGTACTGCAATATTGTGCGTTGTCTCCCTAATTTATTTTGAACATGCACCCCATTTTCTACCACTACTTTAAGCTAAATCTGGCTCAGGATAGGCATTATTAGACCAAGGAACAAGTTGGTTTGTAGACCCCGGTTTAAAGAAAATATCACAATTGCGCCTCAAATGACATTCCAAATGGCGATAGCTGGTGTGTTTTATGTTAATTCATTTATCCTTTAGCCTATTTAAAGAGGATACCATTGTTTTCGAGGTAGAAGCAACCCGTTTTTCTTCTGACACCCAGCAATTGATTTGCCCCTGTGGACATTGGTTTTGGCAGTAACTTTGCAACCATAGTGACCAGGATGTCCAATGTAGGTCCCTACAGCATTGTTTGCGTTGCCGAAGTACGAAGACACTACAGGCCAAGTGTCGAGGCTGAACTCGCCCTGGTAAGAAGTATATGGCCTATTTAACAATTTCTGCTGGTATTGACACATTTTGCCTTTAACGTATATATGTAAGCTAATTTATTGCTGGCTTTTCTCATCATTGTTATTTAACTGCCCTTCATCAACAATTTGAGGCTGTTGTAATGGCAAACCAATTAAAGGTTATCCTAAACGCACAGCGATTTTAATTCACATTTGGTCTCGGCGAACTATTTTCTGATCGCGTTGAAGGTTATTCAAAGTTTATTTTGTAAACATTTTAATAGAGTTCTGTGTAAAGCATATTTTTAAATACAATGGTTCAGGATATCATGAGGGTTTTGAGGAATACTGTTCCGATTTCCGGTAGGCCTACCCAAAAGCCAATTTGTCTAAACCCATATTCGTTTAGGACTAGGCGAGTCCTTTGGAATTCATTTGAACTTAATAAGAAATCCTCCTTCTAGATTATTATCGATCTTTTTTTATATATTTTTACACAGAACATCTTTTGATCAAGGGAACAGACTGAATTTATTTCACATTAAGGAACTTTTCTTTCGAACAAATAATGACTTATAATTAGCCTATCCCTAAATTTAGCCTGTGGTTATTTTGGCAGAGACCAATGTTTGTGTGTGAATTAAAATTATTCGTTTATTTAACAACAGGTCAACGTTAATACAATTAATAGCAGAAACATGGCTTAATCGATGGACATTTGCAAGTATTTCTCCCTCATAAAATGCCTCTAATTATAAATGATCAGTGTCTATTTTTGTTTTGACTAGATCTGTCAGCCTACTCAATTCAGATTTTTAGGGTGACCTAAATTAATAACCACCATCTATTGTTTATTTTTTCAACCAAGTATTGTTGAAACAAGGCTTCTGTTCATGTGTCTGTAGCAGAGGTGCTATAACAAGTGGTGAAAGAGGCTCTTGGTAGGGTGTTAAAAGGGGCACAGCTGGTGATAAAACTGGTGCTAACACTCTGTGCACCCTTTACCCTCAGAGATCCAATGAAATCCTAACTGTCACATCGAATGAAAGAAAACTGAGCCCTAAAAAACATTCCGGGGGAGTTGGGCAATGAACAGCATATTTTTTCCACTTTTCACCCAAATGTAGTTGGACATTGCAAAAGTGCACATCCACAAAACATTCTTAAATGTTTCATCTTGATGCCAGAATACTCCATAAATTGTTATTTAATTATGTGACCTGTTGCCTGTCCGTCACTTTTGCATGGCCTATGGTGTATATGTCAGCCGACTTTTATGCCTAATCATCTGGGAAAGTTCCTGCCCGTGGAAGTACAGCTTAACAATGGTCTTAAGGAACCTTCTAGTTCCTTGGAAAGTGTTTCTGGCCAGTACAAAGAAACATGAAACGTGGCTTAATAGTAGATTTGGCCATGGTGCCTGCACACACTGTCACAGCTTAGGTGGTTCTTAGGGCATCACCTGTTCTTAGTAGGTAAGCCCCCATTGTATGCTCTCATGGTTCTCAATGAACCTGCTGTTTACCCTGGAACCTGTATGTATTACAACATGGAAGAGGAGGGATGTGTGGGAAGTTGTTCTGGAAGACTGATTACCAGTGTGTGGGCCTGACAGTGAAACACATGAAATAATATATGTTCTCTTCTGTTCACTAGTTTTTCTGCTTCAGCAGACAGTTGAAAGACTGAAAATTGATTTCCTGATCTACAAAATAATAAGTATCCATTCTTGTTCACTGACCTCAGATTGCTTAAGGTTGGAGCAGTCTAGAATGGAGCCCAGCCATGGTTCTGGAATGTGACAGCAGAGGAGTGTCTCTGGAAGGTTGTCGGTGGAGCCTAAAGACTCAGCTTTCTGCCAGGGGAACATCCTCTCACCCTGAACCAGCACAGGGCACTAAAAGCCCACATCTATAACCAAGACCCTGAGTCAGGCCCCCCAGTTCACTGGCTCCACTATAATCTCAACCCCCATCCCTAGACCCAGCCTCCCTTTACCCCAATCCCCCTCTCCCTGCCATTCACCAGCCTCGGCCGTAGCCTCTACATGAGCGGCTCGCTCCCCTGCGCCACTCTTATCCCTGCTTCCTCTATTCAACACCCCCAATCGCTGAGATGCTGAACATACTTTACTTTTTAATCCGTGCTAGCTGCCTTCCTCCCCATGGTGGGCCAGAGACAGAGTGTCTGTTCCCCTTTGCCTCTAATGACCTCCGGGATGTGCTCAGGGCAGGGTGCCTGCCGCCATGCAGCAGCCCACTGGAGCAGAACCCTGGCTGTCTGGAATGCCGGTGTTCCATCCCTTAGTTTGTACAAACCCACATCCATTAACTTAGTCACAGAGAAGCCATGGTTCCCCACCATCTTAACCTCATAAAAGCTCCTTTCGACTGTACTCCATTACGTCCTCCCTGGTGAACTTATATTTATAGTGCTACATTTTTTTTGGAACATTTAAGAACTTTTCTGCCAGCAGAAAATCTAAAGCAATTTTATATATCTAAAAGTATAGATCCAAAACATATCTTTTTTCATATCTCCGTAGGAATAAAACATATCCCCATAGGAATCTTAATAGCAATGTATCCTTCTTATGTAATGGTACGCCAGCAGCTTGATGGTACAGTACATTGATCATCTCTGGGGGTTCTAGAACGTCAGGCGGTTCTAATGCTCATCTGTAAGGCTACGTGGTCACATGAGGCTGGTGGAGCGCAGCCATTTCCCATGTCTACTTCCCTCTGAGTTGTAGAAATTGCGTCACAGGGATTAGCCCAGTTGGCAAGCTAAAAATATAAGTGTACTCTGCATACGAACATTTAGATCAGTGTGTCTGTTGCGGGAGAGATTAGCTTAGGTACAACCTGACACTTTACTTAACTCAGATTACAATTCAATGAAAAAGAGAAAATGTTAATCTGCTCTGTCATTGATGAGCTGGTTGTGTAAAGGCGAAGTTTGATCCTGACACCATGTGACATCCTTATAGTAATAGATCATCTGAGTTGAAATCCATGGTGGCTCTGCTTAGCACATCATGTGCTGTAGGAAACATGAAACCTTAACGATAGGGGGGAGGAAAGAAACAAGGAAACGGGTTTTAAGTATTGAAGCTGGGCCTCAACATTGCCTCCTTGTGCCCTGTGTTTTTATGCTCGGTTGACCATGCAACACTGATGCTAAGCGTCACATTGGAGCCACCAGGTCAAACTCTGGGACGTCAGAGGAGCCAAGTCATCTCTGGCTTCCTGCCAAACCGCTTTCTCACCAGGCTGAGGCTGTGGATGTGCCCCCTTTCATCAACCAGCCACCCACCCACTCCAGATCTTGTCCTCTCGGATGGAGACACTCCCAATTACAATCTAGAATTGTGCAAAGCCGCTGCCATAGTTTATAGTAAACTTAGTAGACATAAGAACCTAAAGCTTCCCCACAGGGGTTCAATTGTTCTAGACTAGCCCTGCGGAATGGATGGGGCTCTACCCAAGACCTGGTGCAGGCCTGATCATGGAAAGGAATCAAATGGAGAGCCTCACCTGTTTGGCTAAGATAGTGCCATGATGACTGGTATGTAATGCAGATATATGTATCTCATGGATTAGTTCTCTTCACTGCATGTCATCCATGGCTATGAATGTTGTCATCTTTTAAGTCTTGTCAGCTTGATGCTCTAAAGGGCCCCTTAGTCCTCCTGTTGGTAGATAACAGACTGCTTCCACAGATTGGCTGACAGAGGTGCGGCTGTGCACATGTCATATCTTTGGGGATTAGTCAGTAAATCTGTAAATGCAAACACTGTAGATATTAGACTTAAATGATATCCCTTAAATAACAACCAGGGGTTTGCTGTGCTGTCAGGTAACACCTTAGTTGGGATTTAGAAGTGTTGGGAAACACGTGTGTGTGTGTGTGCGCGTAAGCCACTCTAGGTGATGATTACTAGGACACAGGGGATGGATTAACCTCTTGAGCATGGGGACCCTGAGAGTGTGAAGGTGTGATGTGCGTCTCTGCCTCAAAGCTCCGCTCAGCCTTTCCAAACCCATGTTGTCCCTGTTCTCAACTGACACTCAAAGAAACGGACTGAGTATAAGACTTCTGTTTGACATCGTCTTTCACGCTGGTTAAGTGTTCCAACAAGATATGAGCCTTCTGGAATGTCTGCTTAACAGACCAACACTCGCTCTATGAGGCTAAACATGTCTGCTAGACTCAGACAGAGGGGGTTTGCTTTGGTGGGTGTCAGAGCACGATAGCAGCATCACTGTCTAACATTTCTCTTCTACTAATCTTATTACTGTTAAAAGTCTCATTGATTTGAGTTACTACAGGAGCCTATAAGTGCAAACTGTTGTAAAGCTTTGCAACCATATTACAACCTCTCCCAAAAGTGATCACCTGCACTTATAAGCCTTTCTGATAGGCTGACATAATCCAATCCCACTAGTAGCCAATAGGAGAGCTTCTTATAGATGGAATTATTCATGGCTGAGTTGCCTCACACAGCCCCTACTGTGAGCTGCCTCATGATCCTGGGATGAACACAGAGGATGCTGCCTTGTTCTACCTTGCAGTTCCCTTTGCCTCCACAAATGGTGCCCTTCTCCCTTTTATGTCCAAATGCGTAGCTCTACCTCTTCCTGGGCATGTTTCTGTAGGTTTGGCGTGTGCTTAGAAAATACTGTGCCTGCTGAGTGACCTTTTAAAAATGTAATTTGAGTGAAAATGGAGGACTGTACATAACTGACAATGCAAGTTACATCTTTTCAGAAATATTATTGAGCAGGACACTTGTTTGTTCCATTATTGTCCTGAGCTTCGTTTCTACGTGATTAAAGGACTTTTTTGTGCTGTGTTGGTCTGATGAGAAACATGCACTGAGGATGTCCCGCACTGCCTTACTGTGTCCACGAGATGATTGAGACGTAGTCTTAGCAGATCTGAATCCGCTCCGTTGTACTGATAACAACAGGATCCGAACATCCAAATCATGTCTGTGCTCATTACATCTTGCATGGAATTGTCCCACTTTCACCCAATTCTGTTATCTTCCAAATATATGTTGAGAATCGTGTAATCGATGCCCCGAATTGATGTAATTTTCCCTTTTACATTGTTCCAGCTGCTTGTGTTTCATGATGTCAATAGGGCAGATGAAATCCTGCTCTTTGTTTTTGTCATTGGGATTATAGCCTTAGTACATTGTAAGTGTTTGTGTGTGTACAGTACAGTGTTAGTATGTGCATGGCCATGTGTCTGCTGTTCATTGGACAGAACTGAATCCAGAAATGTGCTACATTACAAAACAATCAAATTTGATCTGTAAACTGAGCAAATGAGAGATAATGCACGCTGACAAAAAGTGGAAAGATCTAAAATACTAATACATGGTAATGGATTGGAGGCATATAAACTAAACCATAGGATTTCCTGCAGTGACAAATTTTCTTTTTGGTAGCCAGATGAGTGGCATAAAACACATGACATTATCAACAATGTTTTATGGTGACAAAAAACATGATTATTTTTACAAGGAAGGTGTCAATTTCTCCTCCAGTTGTCGTTTGAGTTTGTGCTGTTAGTTAATGTTTTACACATTCTTGGATATGCCCTCCTCTTCTCTCCCTTTTGAAAAATGCACTGTCGCCCCCGCATAGTATGTCACAACAAGCAGCGTTATGCTCATTAGGCATCAGACAGTTAAGTGATAGACACAGGGGGGTTCTGGAGCTTTTGTCATGGCCTGGTGGGATTTAGTTACATGGCCGTTGGCGGTAGCCATGCCTGATCATTAATGTGCTACCACGCTGGCAGAGCAGGAGGGTGGCAGTGCCAGCCTGGTTGGTGCAGGTGATGACACACTGGCAGTGCCAAGAGTTATGTGTATTTGTGTGGCAACATATAAATCAACCACAATATGTCTGTTGAACTCTGCTCTGCAGAATGACCACCATCTCAGAAATCCAACACGACATTGCAATCGACGAGCCTCAGCTAATGTAGCAGGTACAGCAAATATTAAACTCTCGCTCTTCCTCCCCCCCCCCCATCTTTCTTCCTCTATCTCTTCCTCCCTCCATGGTTTCTTTCTCAGTTATGGATGTAACAGAACTTGGACTGGTGTGAGAACCGCAGAGGAAAGTCCACTCTGTCCTTTGCGCTGTGACCATTCCATGATGCTTCACGTGCCTAGAGGATCCCTTTCTTGTTTGTTGGCTTATCTCCATAGAGAATCAATCGTGTGTGTGATGGGATCTCTGCACACATTTATGTACACTCTACCGGCATGATAATGCAGTTTAGTCATGTATGCATACTGTGGATATTTTTTGGGTGGCCCATTGTAACACACTGTGCGTGATAGTCACCCAGTGTGAAAATATTTATAACATGTAACCTTTCGTCTGATGATTATTACAGGAAATTGCCCCCAAAATTTTGGTGCTCAGAATTTGGTTGTACAACATACCTCCTTTAGATATGTTTTATCTATGAGAGGTGTACCTTTAAGCATTGTCAGTTTTTCCTAGTCATCAAAGATCAATTTTACAACTGGCAAATGATCCGCTGCTTCCAAACTGTGATGCAGGTTTGACTGATCACACACAGTAGAGGCCACTGATTAGGATTTGAAGTTGCCTCTGCTTAGGTTCTGTGTTCCCCTACATTGATTGAGGTATTTCTATCCTCTGATTGTCATAGGTTGCAGATGTCCTAGTATACTTAAGTCTGATTAGGTCTTATACTTGTATTCCTAAGATATTTTTGAAGTTTTTGTTCTTCTTTTTTCTTTTTTGATTGACAGTTAGAGAGGAAAAGGAAAGCAGGGGGTAAAAGAAGGGAGGACATGCAGGAAATGGGCCAGGACAGAATTGAATCCATGCTGTAAAGCCTTGGGTTATGTGGTACTCACACTATCCGGTGAACCACAAGCCCCAGGTCATGTGATTTCATGGTAATTGTGCAATTTGAAGATTGTGTTTCTCTCAAGGGATTCTATATCACTTGAGTCGAAAAAGACCATACATGAAGCCAAAACCTATTTTTGGATTGCAATTGTCAAGATATCTTAAGACATATTTAGAGACCCACATTAAGACACTGGACAGGACATCATTCAGTTCTAATGGGAATCATACCTATTTATTTGTATGGATACACCAGCATTGCAGATATCAAACTCCACGCTGCAGGGTTTGCGTCAGAGCTAACATACACAGAGTGAATTGTTTTTCTTACTTCCACAGATAAGCCTTGTGCGATATGCAGTGGGATTGAACCTTAGGGTCAATTGATCATATAATGTATGTGTTAGGGATAGTGAAGGAGAAATAAGAAGCGTAGGCAAACTGCCACCATGAAAACTGCATCTGGATTACAAATATGGATCTCTGGGTTAACGGGCTTGATGCACGAACATTGTTTTTTTTGGCCACAGAAGGTCATAAAAGAATATCTCTGGTCATAATATTGTGTCCTTAAAAAACCTTGCAGTGCCTCACTTTGCATTCATGTAAATTTTTCCACTTAAATCTGCTTTGTTCTATTATTATAGCATGTCTCATGATGCATTTAAATCACCTGAAATAATTAGTGAGTTAAAACCAAATTGTTGATCAGATTTTTTGTCTCTTTTTGTGCCTGAAAATAAACAGCCTAGGTATAGGTATGGTGTGCAGTTGAGTAGATATGTTTGATGGATTTCTATTGAAGTATATTTGAATTGAGAAAAGTTGATCGTTTTTTATATTATTATGATTATGTTTGGAAATGTATCCAACATGACACAAATAATCATAAAAGTTGATTGTTTTAATAGGTCAGTTGACAACAGTAGCAAGGATGTTTAATAAAGATAAAACAACTGAGATGGGTTTTAGATTTTTTGTCTCTTTTACTTTTGACCTCTCATAGCTTGTTCAGCATTGCTGATTTTAGGGAAACAGATTGATTGTTAAAAAGCCAATTGATGTTGGTAAAAAGTTTTTTTCTTGGTAAAAAGATCTACTGTTCTGGTTGGGTAGCTTGTTGTTGTACGCTTATGATTGTTATACTGAATATGTATCATGCTGATTATCATCATTGCAGGCAAATGGGAAAACTGGACAAACCAGCAATGTTACATTGATCTCAGGATCTTCCACAGTTCCAAACAAAACAACTGAAGATCGTTATAGTCTTAAACAATCTCTCTCTAACAGACCATCAACCGACTGTTAAATGTGAGGTCACTTTTATGGAAATGTCTTTGAATGCATGGGGTAGTTTGAGGCAGAGAGTGTAATGTCCCCATTCAAATCAAAAGAAAGAAAAAAAAACGTGCAAACCAATCACAGGCCTCCGGCTGTTTATGTGTATAATACTGATGTGATGGTCTGTGGCTAGTTTATTTTTTATAAATTTGAAGTTTTTATCGAAAACAGGCATGGTTTTCGACCCAGGCACTGGTCATCCTTTTTATGAGCATTGGGTTTGTCCTGGAAGAGTCTAAAAGCATGGGGCATCTAATCGGATCCTGTAAGATTGCAAAGCTGTTTCGTCTAAGGTTCCATCACTAACTTTATGGCGGCTTTGCTGCATGTCAAAACATGTGCAAGTTGTACAAATATACATTTTGAAGTGATGTTTACGCCAAACAAATGTGTCTGTAGTCATAAATCATCTGTAACGCTTTACAGTGCAATCATTCTCCGGTTGAGGTATAAACAAACATTTCAAGAGTTCCCCTCACTCACTGCTAATTTGATTAAGTCTGGCCAACTCTTAAGGTGTATTTTTATAATGATAAATATATATGATCATAAATATCTGCAACTAGTTAAACTGACCACAATGTGAATACTTCAGCCTATTTAAAACATTTTAGACTTTGAAAAACTGCATGTCACTGACGGCTCCTTTACTTGCAACCACAGTAAATGTAAAAGCCGTATGGATAAAAGCCATATGGAAGCAACGATTTACTTACAAAGGTATATTCAAACTTGTCTGATCTTGGTTTAAGATGCAACTAAAGACCAGTTCAATCAACCTATATACTAAGAAGGGCAAATGGAAGTTCTGGCTGACCCCTTTCATGGTTCACAACGCAAACCGCTTTTTTAAACCAACAGTTATTCACTGATGAATTTTAGATGGGCTAACGTGAATGGTGGTTCCCTAAGTGCTGATGAATAGCATCCTGGATGTACCCTGACACCCACATCTCTTGCAAGGCAGCAGGATTATTGTTGTAGCCCGGGGTTGTTTGCTTAACCTGCTCGCCTACCCCATTGTTGGAGGTCAAGGTAGCCCGCACTGCACACCCGCCCCTGTCGTTACCACAATTAGAACACAAGTCGTCAAGCACACCAGGGTTCTTGTCTGGGAGTTCTATTTCTTGCTCCCCCAGGATTGAGAGAGTGTGGGAGGGATGGACCTTGTGAAATATATGCACCCTAGGAACATGTTTTGAGTATCAGTGAGAATGTGTTTGCAGGAAGGTATGTCAAAGGGTTACGATTTGTAGCTATGCAACATGCTTGTTGCATCAGCTAAAGGAGTTTTGTAATTGCTAGTTCATCTGTCAGGGCCACAAGCTTTGTGAGAGAAAAAACTTTTGCATTTACATGGGTTGATTGGTGATGTTTAGAAAAGATATATGTACTTGTTCAATTTATGCAAATATTCATCCTGTCTGAATAACTGTATATGCAAATGACATGAAACGTGAAATGAACATGAAATGTCAAGGTAGCTTTACATTTCACAGTTATTCATTGTGTTTACCGCCTGTCCGCCTTAACCATCTATATCATCCAGTACCAGATTTGGTCCAAACCATGTCCTTCCCATAAGCCTGTATTGGCTTTCTGCTGCTGGTATGTGGACTATGGTATGTGGCCAGGGGCACTCTTTACTGTGGGCACACTGGATTATCCCCCCAGAATTAAAGGGTCCTGTTATCTCCAGGCATTATCCCCTGGCAAGGCTCTAACATTAGCGACCTATAAATCCCTGGATTGGCACAAGGTATCATTGGAGGTTAATGATTTGCTCAACAGAGTGTACTGTAAACAGTCAATTGAATAACTACAACAGCCTTAAACATTTTTATATTACATGGATAAACCTGAACCAAAAAGAGCCATGGGCTATGAGAAATACCAAACTGTTTTTTATAGGTTGAAGAACTGTTTTTAGAAAAGAAAGATTTCTGATGCAGAGAAACATTAAAACACAGTTTTAGCTTGTGTTTCTCTAAATTCACAGCTTCAATTAAGTTATACATTTTTTATAAATGTTGCTTATAAGAAGATCCTGTAAATATGGTAGTCCTTTCATATTTTGTGAAGAAAACCATACTGAGTTATTACTTGAGTGAGCAATATTTAGATCAAGATATGAGCTATTATTAAATCTCTGATGTGGATATGGCTTAATGGGGCAAGAAAATCTTAAATCTTTGATCTGTCTATTGAATGATTGATTTTTTCAGGAGAAAGTGGTCACAAGAATATAATGATACACGGTATACATTAAGATACAAGTTTATTTTAAAATGATTAATACAATGACAATGTCCCTAAAACTGAGTATTAACATAGCTGAACATTAATGGTCAAATGAAATGTGAAGAAAAGATATTTGTGAGGTTGATGTAATTTAATGAACAAAAATCCAAGTTGTGAACTCAAAAGTTTTTATTTAGGTGGTTAAAATGTGATGAGGTGCATAATATTAATAGAAAATACATTTACCATTGACTTCTACTGTTTTAACACATTTTACTTGATGCCCCAAATTTTGAGTCAATATTCACTTTATTTAATTCTAAAGGGATCGTTTTTACTGTAACTGGTACATATATATTGGAAAAAATCATACACACTTGTTTTTTATTCACACTCCATATTAACAATTGCATTTATGCCCTCTATTTTGAATTTAAATCAATTGCAGGATAGAACAACTTGGAATTTGGAGCATTTAGGAATTAGTGGGTGAAAAACACATGTAATACTTTGGTACCCAACCCTGCCTGGCTGCTTTGGTTTCTAGAGCAGTAAAGTCTGGAGCTCTTTTAACAGAGGGACTTCCCGGCCACTATCACAAGACTGTTTAACAGCAATCAAGGCTGTCGGAGCAAAGCTAACAGATAATGTCGGCCTATTAAAGGTTTCTATAAAATAACAAATAGTTGGTATCTAATTTCCTGTTATGTACATGTGCCGTGGACCATATCAGTGGCAGTCCAAAGAAAATAGTTGGTTTACCACCATTTGCACAAAACACAAACAAAACATTGTCAAGATTCTTTACATGCATGCTGGGAAACCTTTTCAACGTCTTTAATAATTATGATTTTCTTTCAGCATCAAACAGAAACGACTTATTGTCGATGACTTGGTTCAGATCTTTTATTGAGTCCATCTTATTTTCTGTTGGTATTCTTCTCTCAATCTTAAACTAAAAACGTGTCAACTAAGGCGATCAAGCGCTCTCGTACAGTTGTATCAAAAGTATTCAACTGAAAAGTCTACCTGATTTAAATAACAAACCGTTATTATACAAGGTATCAGAATCCACCCTGTCTGACAGCTCCCACCCACCGCACCTAGAGTTTCAGACCTTTTTTATTGGGTTCCCGCTTCAAATACTCACTAGCCAACACAGATACAAACATTCCTTTATATACTCAGACATTTTACTTGTAAACTCCAATAGTAAAAGGTAATATCAGCACAACCACCCAACCACGCTTCGTAACTATTGTTTCAGTTTTGGTAGTATCAAAACATAGAATACTTGTGTACTTCTATATCTGTTATGACTACTCTTTTTAGATTATGCGATATTGTGTGTTATTGTTTTGTTATTTTGTTTTACTGATGCACATCCAATTGCCTCTGGGGATATATAAAGTTCTACTGCTGCTGCATTTGATACAGTGCCGTCAGTGCTTTGTATCATTTAATTTAAATGTTATGTTTTTCATTAGGAAATCAATTAAAAAGTAGCCTATTGTCACTTATCCCCATTCATTTATCAAAACAAATGCAACTGATTCCCATAAAAGTGTAGCATTTGTTTTATTATTACCAAATGAATGTTACCATCATTCACATAAATAATTAGCTGTAACTGTGAACAATTGAATTAATGAAATTGAAAATAAGTATTTGCAGATCTATAAAAAAAAATCCTGTTTGAATCATAACCAGGGATGTTTGTTGATCTGCTGGCCGTATTGTCTAATTACACTGGACATTTGTTGTCAATGTATGCAGGAAATATCTAGTGTGTCTTAAAAATAAGTTGTTTTAAGTTAAAGTATTGCTTGTCTTATTAAAGAATTGCAATAACTGCAATAGTCATCACAATAGTAATATGGACAGGTAAGATTATGATAACTATGGTAGCAGCATCAACGATCATAATAAAAAAAATACAATTTGAATGATTCAAAATATACGGCGTGATATTTATTTTCTTTTAAAAATACAGTTACGTTAATTTATAAAAATCTCTGTAGAATGAGGCACAAGATCATGTGTAATGTTCTTGTGGATCATAATTGTATTTGTCTAGTTAAACTTGCTAAATGTAATAATAAGGTAAGTGTAGACAACTTACAGAAATTGAGGCTGGACAGTTATCTGATGCCTGCTTCATTAACAGCAGCACTTTGAACGTTTCATAAAACGTTCAGCAAATACGCGGAGTTGCAAACAGCACAAATATTTGATAAATGTGCACAAAAAAAAGAGCTAAACAAACACTTTTAATGTGGTGTTTGTATCATTTCAACGGCAGAAGCGGATCAGCACTTTTTCTACTAGGCTCTCATCGCTGTTGTTCCTGAGGCGTCAGGGGGGTCACATGATGCCATGTGGTGGCTGGGGTTTCAGCTGCCACTCACCCTATGCTGAGACCCAGACCTCCTCAGGACATGGTCTTGGTGATAACACAAACTCCACCGCCCCTCATCTAGCCCCAGTAACCCGTCTTCTTACCCACGCCCCACCTCCATCCCTTCTTCCCATCCCCCGCCTGTACTCTCCTTCTGCCCTACTCTCCCCTCACCCTGCCTTCTTTCATCCCATAATGTCTGCTTGCTACTTTAATGATCTTTTTACCACTCTACACATTTGAAATAGCATAACTTTATTTAATGGTATCAAACCAACGATAACATAGATATCCGTTGCCTTAAAAAAATGAAATTTTGTGGTCCGAATTTGAACTAAGCCATTGTCATGCAATCTGAATTCAACACAGAAACCTTAATTTAGGGGACTTTTTTGAAATAGTTTGTGATTCAATGGTAGAAAATGTAATTCATTGATAAAAGCTAGACTTCATTGCATCTTAGTATGGAGCAGACCTTGGAAGCTGAAGATGGCGAACACTGAAGAACTACTGTAATGCACATCTCCAGAACATCTGGTTTTAATCACTGCCTAACAACTTCAAAGCAGATGGCACATTTGTAGAAAAATGAAAATCTCAAGCATGCGTACATGATAAACTTTGAAATTATGTAAAGAATCGGACATCTTGTGAGTCCACGGCCATTGCCTTTGTTGGTGCTGGGAAAACGTCAAAACCTAAACCAAGACATTACGAATCAGGGGAGGGATTAGGATAGAGGGAGGTAGGGAAGGGGTGGAGCCAAAGGATTGTAGACATCCCTGGAAACCATTCAGATGGAGCTCTGAAACTAGAGCCTGTAGAAGATGGAGATAATTCTAATGAGAAGTGACTCTGCGTGCCAGTGATCCATGCAGACTATTAGTGTTGTCACGAAATGCTGCGGATGTTACTGGGCATGCGCACTGGCCCTTTCTACCCTCGCATCACTGCCAGTTTGGGGAAGGTCATCTCGCCTGGGTGTACACGCTCCCACAGCAAACCCTACTTTCTAATTCTGCACGCAATTCTAACAGGGGGCGGGGGAGATTTGTTTGTAGAGGTTTAGGCCCTTCGATTTCTGTCTGTTTGTTTGAAAATAAGGCAGAAATGCCCCACAAAATCGAACCCAATGTTGCTGGGTCATTGAAGTTGTTTGCACGGGAAGTTGTTTGTGCAGAGTGTGGGTTTAAAATGTAGTCTTTAGCCAAGGTGCACTGAGGTATTTCTAATATGGCGGATCACCGTCCTCGCTATGAAGACTTCTGACATCACACTTTTCTGAAAATGTTGTCGAAACATTATTGGTTGTATTTATTATGAAATGTTTGGGCAACAAAGTTGTTGCCGCTCAAAGCAAAGGATTTTTAAAATGTATTTTCTAAACAATAACTTGATGACATTCAGATGTAGACTTTATGTGTACTAGTTCTTATTCTTAGAATACATTTGGAAAAAATCATCGGATTCCCCTTGCATCCCCGGCAAGTTCTGGTAATAACCTATTATTTTACCAAAATAAATCTGTGGTATGTGTCTTCATAATTTTTATGTGAATCTACAGATTTATTAGCTTTAGCTATTAACTGTTTAGTAATGACAAAAAAATAAATTACGCTGATCCTTACTTTAATCTGTCACTTAATCAAATTAAATATTTTTTATGGAATTCAGAATGTTTTACATTTTGGTGTGCTGAAGGTTGAAGATGCAAAAACTATATGATAGTTTGCAGAATTCTATAATAAAAGAAATGTTAAGTGTTTAATCAGTGTTTTACATGATTTTTTACCAGTACTATTTTTCTGATTTATTATTGCGTTGTATTAAGAACTGTTTTGACCATATCAGTATGTTCTTGAGTAGATAAACGTTACCTTAAGTGATGAAAATCTGTAATAGAGACCTAAACCATTACAATTTCTACTGATTGCTTGAATGATATTACAAACAATGTACAGTGCTCATTGATATAGAGGTAAGATCATGTAAAACACTGAAAAAAAAAATGCTTTTTTATTTAAAACATTTATGTTTGATATATGTATGTTTAAATAAAACATTTTTTGTTTGATAAACATAACAAACATCTCAATATATATTTACCTATAATAAAGACTGATAGACAAAGGATAAGCAAGTTTATTCCTGGAGAGGTGGTCAACCGTTTTGACAGTTTAACTAAATAGTATTTGATTTAGGGTTATGCTTGATGTAAAGTGTAAGCATTGCTTCAAAGTTAAATCTGTATTTTTATAGTTCTGTAAAACATACAACTTTGTATCCGTGCAATGTTTTGAACACTGATCCCAAATGAAAAACGATTTACTGTGACGACATTATGTAAACAAAGTATTCTTCATAACGTTTACAACCGAATATGCTTGATAACTTTTGGTCTATCCAACCTCCACAGTAGATTTTGAAAATGGACTTAACACATGTAGTAAAATTAAGATTGTTAAGACCCCTACCATTATGTGGCTCCAACTCTTTTCAGAACTGCAAACTTAGGTCCAAAGTCAACTTCAAGTGAAGTTCATGTGTGAATCTCAGACTTTTTGTAATGCACGATAGACTCCCAACTGTGTTTCAATCACTGCTGAGCTTTTACACAATAATAAACCACTGCAATGGGATCAAATCAGACTAGAATATAAAATATTCACGGAATAAGCATAAACAATTTGCCTGACACAATGTCGATACCCTCACTACATTATTCTTTTGTGAATAGTGTGGTAAATGGTGGTGGTATATGCGATAAAAAAGCATCTAGAATGTGTGAGAGCTGGTGTGTGAGGTGGATGTTTGTCAAATGATTACCTCTCATTTGTAGTTTAGAATTCTCAGTTGTATTCTTTGTACAGTTGTCAGAATTATGACCATGATGACAAGTTGTAAGCACCCTTTAACCAACTGCGGGGTGTTTTCTTTCTCATCAATTCTGACAACCCAACACTTGTTTCGTTGTGGTGTAGTTGATGGCAGAGTAAGGATCGTCAAACATTGTGTTACTTAAAAAGGATTTTCCATTAAAAAAATAATGGTCACAAATGTTTGCATTGTTTTGGTTGTAAATCAGACACTTCGGTAATACACTTCAAATACAATGCATTTTGTAGGACAAAAGTGTTTGATTGATGATGCATTGTATTTGACGCGTGTTACAATGTTTTCTTCAACATTTTATTCACACAGAGTGATTTGGTGTAGTTTCTGCCGTTTAAAATGATAAACTTGTCTCTTGTTTTTTTAAATATATATTGAAATATATTTCTTAAAACAATCTTCCTTCATTTACTGTCAATTCTTTGTTGTGGCAGACTGTATGTAAATAAAAAGCTCAGCCATCAGTTTTCTTTGACCTACTTCTAGTCTCAATCCTTGCCCAACACCATTGCGAAGCCTTGACTGTAAAGTAACTGGATATTTTATTGATACAATAGTTTTCAGCAATC
This sequence comes from Hypomesus transpacificus, assembly GCF_021917145.1. Lineage (NCBI taxonomy): Eukaryota > Metazoa > Chordata > Actinopteri > Osmeriformes > Osmeridae > Hypomesus > Hypomesus transpacificus. Next base: position 15,722,386 of record NC_061070.1, read on the forward strand.
TTCTTTTTAAATCAGTGTCTCAGTGTAATGACAGCAGAGATTGTCTTTCGACAGCTTCCAATATTTTCCACGAGATACATCGTAAATGTCTGACTTTGTATCTAATTAACTTTGTAAAGCCATTAACCAAGCCCTGTCCTGAAAGTGCATGGCCACACATTAGATTAGATTAGATTCAACTTTATTGTCGTTACACAAGTACAGGTACAAGGCAACGAATGCACACATGCAACTGTCATGGTGTTTCTTATTTTAGAAATGTCTTTAGAGTCAACCTTGGAATTTTAGGATTAGTGAAACAGTTCTTCACTAATAGTGAGCACAGGAAGCAATGTTGCGTAGGGGTCAGGACACTTCCAATTACCCTTTAAACAGTCTATTGCAGATTAAGTGCCACTTAGAGGAAGTATCTTTAGTGTCCACTGACCAGAATGATCTTTAACATAACCAGACATCCCAGTCTGTCTTGACCCTCTCGCACCTGTATGTGTATAAGAGAGCAAGGAAGAACATGCATTGTATCAGGGCATTTGAACACCCATTGGCTGTGCTCGTTGCCAGGCAATGCGTTTAAGGCTGTGAATGTTTAAAACTGTCAGGATATAGCAGAAAAAACAAGGTATAGTTTTGAAGTTAACTTATTATTCGCGTGCCACTAATATTTTTCCCAATGTACGAGAACAGAATGTAATTGTACAGAATGAATGGAGAATATGGCGAGGAAAAATTATAAAGCATGTTCCTTGCCCACATGTTTTAGAGATGCTTAGAGCACGTTAGGGCTACTGCTGCACCATTTGATGCACATCCCCTCCCAAACAAATTGGGGTTGTAGGATTTTATACTTTTGTAAAATGAATTTCATATTTTCATTTCTTTGTGTGGTGGTCCATTGATCTAAAATGTCTCCTTAGGCTTCCTGATCTGTCAAGTGAAAATGATTGAGTGCTATGGAAGCTTCCAACATAGGCTATGTCTTCAGGCCTATGTTTTGATATTTAAAACTGTCTCTATCAAACTGATTTTGAGTGGGAATGTAAACACATGATGATACACAAAGCCGAATGAAATATTAAGGGGTGCTAAGCAATCTGAGTAAAATGTTGTTTTATAGTTTATTCTGTCTGGAGATTAAATCATATTGTAATGAATATAGTGCCTTATGATTTGTGAAAACAATATATTGTTCTGGAACTGTAGGATGCAGTCTACTCATTATAGTAGGCCCTGCAATCCTTATTTGTTGTGGTTCCAGTGGTTTCTATGGTGACCTGCTTTGAAAGGGGAATAAGCAGGTTAGCATTATAATGACACCGTCATTGTTCAAACTTTTTGAAAGTGATCCACTCGGAGTAAGAGAAGTAGGACACAGTAGGAAGAGAAGAAATATTTCGTTTTGAATCCCACTGTGTTTTGCCACCTTCCATGTAATTGTTTTCAAGTTAAAGTTGAGTATATTTGTTGCCACCGTTTGGCCGGGTTTCCCAGATACGTTAAGAAGCTCTTAACGCTAAGATCTTCTTAAGAACGTTCTAGAGCGCCCTTTGAATGTTCTTAAGACGCTCTTAGCGTTAACGAATCTGGGAAACCCGGCCAAGAATTTCTTAAGAACGTTCGAAGAGCGCTCTAGAACGCTCTTAGAACGCTTTTAAGAAGCTCTTAGCGTTAAGAGCTTCTTAACGAATCTGGGAAACCCGGCCAATGAGGTTTGAAGAAAGAGGCAACCTGAGACAAGACAGGAAAAATCTGAGGTGAGCGATGACAGATGAGCGTGGGATTTAAATCACTTTGTATCCAACTCTAGATTAGAGCTGTAATTCTCAATAAATCATAATAAATACATTATTTTTTATCACATCTACTTCCAATTATCAATATTTTGTTTCACGTGATTGGTAGCCTATTCGTTGCCTCAGATTGCATACTTATTCGATTGGGTGTCTAAGAGTGGTTTAATGCATGCGGGGCAAATATTTCATAACTTCAGGTCAACAGACCTCAAACAAGCAATACGCGCCATAACTTGCAAGGTCAAACGGTGTGATCCCCTCAGCATGAAGCGGATTGATAAATGGGTCATTATAATGGTCCACACATACCGTATTAACACCAAGCATCAATGCTCTATTGTATTTTACTTTTTATATTGTGGAGACAAGTAGCTTGTAAAATTACAGCCTTACCTCATATTTCTTGATTTTTCTGATTTTTCCCCGATTCCAAAAGGCCTATCACTAAGGATGTCCCCAAATGTCTAAGGAGCCGTGTCATTCAGGTGTAATATATGCATTACAAGCCTTATCACTCCTTCAATGTTTCATGACAGGAAACTAGCGTCGAAGGGCCCTCATTTTTTTGTGAATTCCACCTGGTCCCACCAGTAACTTTAGATGCCCAGACGGGACGTCTAGGCTATTGGATTTTCTGTCTATTGTGTAGGTTAGGTAGAAAATATATCGTTGCAGATAGCCTACATATCATTTCTTTCAAAAGGAAGATAACGAAATCAATAAGGTATACTGATATTGCACTTTATAATGCTCATGTAAAGCATATTTATTAGAACTATAGGCAAATTAAATCAATTTGGCCAATGGTTCGATAAGAAACAAAAATAATTATTTGACTATTATCTAAAGTCTTGATTGATGACTGAACTGTTTTCCATGATGGGAATAAACAGTCAAATAAATCATAAAATTGTGTAATAACTTATAGAACAACTGTCTCATCTGTCAACCGGCTATGCAATGACTCATCAAAATGGTCTGTATCCTATATTCACATACGTCCATATATGCTGAAATGTGTTCCTTTGTGTCATCTAAGCAACTAGGCCAATACGTCCACTGTCAAAACAGGCATATTAAGGTGAGTTGATAATATTGACTTATAACAGAAATGTCAAATTAAGTATTTTAATCGAATAGTTTTGGGTAAATCATTTTATCCTGTAATTTGATTAATTATCAGCGTAGCCTACCTTAAATGTGGATTTCGTCATCACGTCTGTTCAATATGTAATTCCGTAGGCCTAATAATTTTATTTCACATTTAAACTTAACATCAGTGGACGTGTCCCCTGTAAACAATGTTCTCCGAATTATTTAACGCGATTGTTGAGCCCATTCTAAAAGGAAAGAGTAGACCTATTATGCCGGTGTTCTTCTGTCCCTCGGCCTATCGAGTTGCCACCCCTCTCCTATCGGATCACTGGAGAATTTACATGTATAGTGTTGAGTGACATGAAAGACAGCAGTGAAAGGAAAACTTCACACACTTTGAAATGTTGGCCTAAGAAGTAGCCTAACTGAGACCAAACATGACCAATCAGACTTTGTCTAATTAGGCTCATACAAATCTACTTTATAGAATGGCAACGGCATATTTAACTTTTTAACCGTCTGAAGGCAAATACCTTGACCTATATGGCCAACCAGTATTCGTTTTATCGACAAATTAATCGGCACTCGACGACCGCAAAGTTAATTCAGTGAATAGAAGGCCACCAAGTTAAAAAAATACATTCCAATCTTTCATGACGAAACACGTGACTAGTCATATTTTTCTATCCAACCTCCATGGGAAATAGGTCGACCAGGCACTTGGGCCCACATATAGGCCCTGCAATTGCTGAATGTATGCAACAGGCAGCTGCAGTGTGTTGTACATTTTCATTTTTTATAAACGCAATTTTCTTCGGGGTAGGATTGCTTCCCCAGATATATTTCGGATGGGGCCTACAGTGAAGCTATGGTGAATTGAAATTAGAAGTTAGGCATTATTATCCTCTCACAGTTTATGGTTCAGGCACGTGCACAAGAGCCACTGGCCTATTAGAAAGTGATGGTTCGTAAAGATGAATATAGCTATAGTTTTATGAGCATAAGCCACACACAATAAAGCTCACTGAATGTACAACGTTTTTCCCCTCAATCATTTTGATTGGAAACATAGTTAAATAATTGATTATGTGTATTTGCATTGTATTTACTTGCTGGAGCCCCCCTCCAAAAGTTTCATTAACCTCCCCCCCAATTTTTAATATTTTAAATATATATTTTATTTTTCTTTCATATTTTAAGTCTAAATGTGTTAATTTATCTTTCTAAAACCCACTAAAGGACTTTTTAAAAGGATATTTTAAAAAAATTCTTCTGGGGGAACGTGCCCCCAGACCCCCCTAGTTTTGCTGGGTCACAGGAACAAGAACAAGTTTTATCTAGGGGCTTAGCCCCCCCCAAAAGTGGAACCTAGATTCGCCCCTGTAACTGCATGTACCTCGTTTATTGAGATCTGTCAAGAAACATTCGCTTGTAGTACGCTAATTAACGACACATTCATTAACAGAAAATGAATGAACCTACACTATATATCCGTTTTTTTATAAACCCGCACGGACTGATCGAAGTCTTCCAGCAAACTGGGATAGCCATACGTCAATCTCTTGCCAGCAAACCAATGTTGGCCGGGTTTCCCAAATTTGTTAAGAAGCTCTTGACGCTAAGAGCGTCTTAAGAACGTTCCAAGGACCCTCTCGAACGCTCTTAGAACGTTCTTAAGAAGATCCTAGCGTTAAGAGCTTCTTAACGAATCTGGGAAACCCGGCCGTTGTGTTTATCTGAAGAAGCAACCAAAATTGGGGAGGAGGTAGCCTTACAGCAAATGTTTCTTAATCTATTAAAATATGTAGCCTAACCCATGTTGGGTTTTACCAAGCTTGCAAAGCCTAGGCTGGTTATTTAGAACTAACAAATAAATCGAGGCATTTAGGTCCGAACAGAAATTGGCAGCTACGGTCATGCAATTTCACATCAACACTCTGCTTTATTTCAACATGGCGTCTTTTGAACGTCAAATGAAACGATGTTGGCCGCTTTTTATGATTTTAATGGTGTTGAAAAAGAATTGGATAGATCTCATTATTCTTTTTGCAATTGTATATTTGTAAAAGGCTACAATAGCCTATAATTTTACACAAGCCACCTGAAATAAGGGTCTAAATTAATTTAGACCTTGGTGCACTCTTAACTCGGTTATTATAGTTATATTCTACTCAGCGGACCAAAAGGTTTTCGTATGACGTTAGTGTAGTCTATTTTGCAACTTTTGTTTAGTTTTACTTCTAACTTGAACCCTTTGCATATCTTAAATAGATAGTCCACATAGGTATTTTAGATTTTAAATCTTAAGACTATGTTACCTAACTTTATAGCTGTTACTGTTAGTAGCCCACTTGCATTTTTTTCTTCATAGGTGTAGTATAGGCTATGGGTCTGATAGTCATTGTACACAGGATGGACTACACTGCACGTTGTTGTTTCAACACATCATTTGGACTCACGCCACACTGATGGAAACAATCAAGCAAAATAAGAAAGATAATTCAAACAGTGAAGTAAGGTGTTGATATATGCAACACATAAGCTACGTATTGCACAAATGTTTTATATTTTAATCAAGTTAGTTTTTCGAAAATATACAAGAACAAAAACAGACAATACATACTTCGTACAAGTCTACAACAAAAGTGCAAACGTTCAAAAGAAATTGTACCAAAAAATATTCAACATCGAAAAGTAAATGCCTTGAAATAAATAAACCTGGCCCACCTATAGCCTAAATAAAAGAAATTAGTCAATTGTTAGGCCTATGCCTTTGTTGCTCGGTTCCTCCCTGTATATAGTAGCCTGGTGAACACGGAAACTGTTTGAGGAATCAACCTGCTCCTATTTTTGAATACATATCCCCTCTATGGTGTGATTTTATGAGGAATTCTCGGATTAAAGTATATAGGTAGTGTATGCCCTGATTCAGCGCCATTTGCCAAACATTTTTTTTTATATATATAAAACAATTAAGTAAGCTAAGATGCCGTCCACATTGCATTGACTGGATAGCCAGCCTTGTCAATCTCGTTTTCATTAATTTATCTATCTTTAAAAGGATGTCTGTTAGGTGGGGAAATTATGAAAAGAGAGAAGGTCAAGGGTCATGACAACAGGATAGGATTTTACCAGGAAGTTGAATACCTCAAGTGCTTTATATGAAAGATGGAAATATACGGTAAATAGGGTCAGTCACTGGGCATGCTATAGCATCAAGATGGAGGCCTACTGCCCCTACTGTCATGCACGTAGTGTCATATAGGCTACTCTACATGCGCCGATAAACGGCCCACCTGACAAAACAAGGACAATATTAGGCTATTATAAAAAAAAATATATATATGCTCAACTCTACCCTTCTCTATTAACGTGTTGCATAACATTTTCTTATAAGATACATCAGTAGCCTATACATTTGAGTCTATAGACCTGAAACCTGAGAAGAGAAGAGTTGTAGGCTGTCGTTGTCTCTTGTGTGACTTTTACCCTGATTCATTTAAGGCGCTGTCCCCCAAATTAATTCAAAATGAATACCCACATAAATAATTTATAATGCTACGTTTTATCCTCAATACTGATGAGTTCATTGACAACAAAAATTAAATACATTGTACAATAAATATAAAACATAAATAAACGACTTAAAGAAAGTATTGAAGTCTTTGTACAAGATATAAATAGCTCGAAATATATCGTTGCCTTTGGCAAGTCTAGTAAGTTTACAACCCGCGAGTGTCCCTTTCAAATAGCGCAACATAATAAACCATTGCACTTCAGGGGTACATATGGCCATTTCTTTAAGGAATAGTCGATTTACTTGACGATCAATTATATTTTCCTGCCCTTTTATTGTGTTCATCCTTAATTTCTGCAGTGATAATATCAGTTTAAAAATGCATTCGGAGCAACCCTCTTTTGGTGGGACAAAACTCCAGGAAACCCACTCGACACTCCCGGGGAGAAGGGCGGTAAGGATGTTCTGAGTGTGTCTGAGAGGAGAGTCTGTGCTGAGCTGGCCGGCACACCAAAGCCTGGCGCGCTCTGCTGGAGGTGCGACGGAGGGTGCTGACTCCCTGAGACAAAGTAGCCGCTCTGCCCAGACAGCAGCCCTACAGGAGACGTGCTCATGCCGTAACTGTTTAAGCCCAGAGACCCAGCTGATCCACCGAGAATGGGACGCGTAAGGTCCCCGTTACTGAGCTGCTCCACCCCGGGGAGTAAGGACCCATACGCGTGACCTTGGTTTAGAAATCCCGGCGATGAGCCATTGTAATGGGGGTGATGCAAAGATAAAAACGGCGAGATCTGCCAATATAAAGGGTTGTTTGCCCTGTCGTTTATTCCCAAACCGAGAGGAGCAAAGCGCAGACCTCGTTTCATCGCCAGCTTCCCTCTCGAGGTGGCCGAGCGTCTCCGAAGTTTCCCTGTAGTTCCACCAATAAACACGTCGTCACTCGATGGGTCCAGCATCCAGTAGTTTCCCTTTCCTGGGTCGTCGTAATGCCTCGGGACTTTAACAAAACATTTATTGAGGCTGAGATTGTGTCGGATGGAGTTTTGCCAACCTTGCTTGTGCTCCCTATAATAAGGAAAGTTATTCATGATGAACTCGTAGATACCGTTGAGCGTCAGCCTCTTTTCAGGACTCTGCCTGATAGCCATCATAATCAAGGCATTGTAGCTGAAAGGTGGTTTATCATATTTCCCGTTTTTCCCCGGCTCTGTCGCATTTTCGGTGCTGCTCTCCTCCTCTTCTTTCGTTTTGTCTGGATCCAAATGTGCTGGTTCCATCTCAGCAGGGTCCAGGGATTTTTCGGAATCAGAACCCGGTGATGGAGTGTTCTTTTCGGAGATCGCGGAATCATGTTTGTCACATTTCGACGGAAGCAATAGACTCTTAATGCTGAACGACGTAGACCTGTGCACCATCGGCGGCTCTTTCAGATTCTCCATGCCGTAATCTAACGATGAACGTAGGTTGGCCGTTTTAAAACGAATAGATCAGAAACCGTTGGAATCAGGACATTGCATGCATGAAGGAACTCGTAGGACAGAGAGCGGTACGGGTCTGGGATGGCGAAATTAGTAATTAAGGAGGTTCAGTCTTATCACTGCATCACCAAAGGGGAGGAGCCTGTAGCCCAACTTACTGTTTTTTCTGTTAACAAAACGTGATTGTTACAACGTGATTTTGTAATTTTCTTTATGATCAAAATGTTTTGCAACCTTTCCTTCGCAGTTCTTGAAGTGGAGTGAACATAGAAATGCAGACACGTATTTGTTAGTGCGCGCGCGAACGCGCAGTCTGTGGCCACTGGCATGTGCGTGCGTATGTGGATACGGTATATGTGCGTAAAGTAATTCGGCGACAGCTGCAGATAGTAGCCTACTGCGCTTATTGGGGAACATTTACAATTGAATTTATATAAGCAAACAATGTTCACAAATGGGCACTAGCATATAAAGCGCTTGTATTGTCTAACAACCTTTGTGTAGCCTACAGAACCCAAAACGGTAGCCTAGCTGTACCTAACCAGTCGAACACTGTTACTTGAGCGCCTCCACCGTGTGGTACACAGTGCTGCAACAAAGAAAACGAAGACTCCTGACTACGGGTGACTTGACCCTTGATTGCAAATAGTTGGCATATAGGCCTACATCAAATATTATTAAGTATATAGGTGTTTTTAGGGTATAGGCAAGAGTAAATAATACTTTTGCTTACTAACTTAGGCGCGATATTGCAGTTTGCGCACATTCATGTTAAGAGGTGGTTAAAACAGTGTTCATAGTGTGTTATAGTATATAATAGTAGTAGACTAATATTAATGGCTTTTAATGATATTTCTCAACATTATTATAGACATTTGAATGAAACAATTCATAAGTTTTTATTTTGTTTTTAAGATGTGTTAACGAAATTTTGGATTATGGTTAGCAGTTATTTTAGGACTTAATATGTGAGGGATTTATGCCTGCAACATTTAACCTATCCCAATAATATAAAAAAAAAAAAAAAATTAAAAGTTTTTTCTCATTCATTTGTTTCAGTGACACTTCTGTTTGATTTAATTTAAACTAGTTCCATCACTCTGCTGATCAATCAAACTAGTTTTCCATGGTGTCATTTACCTTTATACTTGCAAAATAATTATTAATTTCTTGGTTGTGAATATCTAAACATAATGGAATTGTATGTTATTTAATAATTTAATGTAACTATATTATTTTCAGTTCATGTCAATATATATATATATATACATCTATATATATATGTATATATATTTATAAATATATATATATATATATATATATATATATATATATATATAATATTCTGACATGAATTGAAAATAATATATATATATATATATGTACATGTCAGAATATAATACAATACAATTTCATTATATTTAGATATTCACATCAAGCCATTAATAATATTTTGCAAGTATAAAAGGTATATAACACCATAGACAACTAGTTTGATTGATCAGCAGAGTGATGGGAATAGTTTAAATTAAATCAAAGTGTCACTGAAACAAATGAATGGAAAAAATGCAGCCCAATTATTTGTTTTAATTTTTATGTACACAATTGGATGCCTATAAAACAATACTTACAATAATTATACAAACATTTGAAACATCAATTAACGCCTATGATATTTAAACAAGGAGGAATACAACATTCACAATGTAAAAAAGAAAATACCAAAGTTTAATTATTTACATTTTATAAATTGTCAATCATCAAAAACAACACAGTACTTAAACTAGACTACAGTATAATGCATGAATTGAATGGATTATGTAGTCCTGTTGATGGCTGCATGTAGTGAATTCAATTATAATATGTGCAGGCCTATTTTATTCCTAGAAGTCGACTTTCTACAAGAGAAATGGCAGCACTTCCATTTAAAATAGGAATTATGATACCTGTTAGTTTTTCTTCTTTACAGACTTGTTTGTATGATATCCAAGATAAGATCCAGGCATTATAAAATTGCAAACACACACACACACACATTGTCAATCCAATCTGGGGTGATAGGTTGAGGATGAAGTGCAGTATTAACCCCCCATGTGCTGGTTTGCTAGCCACAACAGCAGCTGGTGGAGGTTACTGCATATGCTTCCCTAAATGTTTTGTGTGCCAACTTAAATGTATAGGGAGATAGAGAGATACCGATTTCTTAGTCCGACCCAGGTTAAAACAATCTTTACTTTGAGGGAAACAGTGCTCCACAGTCCCGCTGTGCGCATAAATACTGTGTGTTATATATAAACACAGTAGATATATAGATAGAAACATGGTAATGGTTTGTTTCCCCCGCAGGCTCCGGGCCAACTGGAGGCTAGGCCTCCTGGGTCCGAGCACTGTTCGGTGACTACCCCCTCCTTCCCAGCCAATCACTGACAGAGCAGCTCCGGAAACAGGAACGCTACACTCACAACATGGAGACGTATGGGCCAACATTTCCATTAAGCTCATCTCCGCTGGCATTAAATAGACATGAGGACATTTCAGATTCTGACTCCATCTTTATTTATATCGTTCAGGAGGGAAATCAGTTGTGGGTACAAATGAACAACGTTTTTTGCCAGATGAAGTTGACCAAACCTTATATGGCTTGGTGTGTGTTATACTTAGGGTAAAATTATCACATGATAGAATGTCATTCAGCCTAGTGATTCACTAGCACCCAGCAGCTCACAGCTGCACAGATTAAAACCATGTTGCCAAAATACATACCCTTAACTTTTTATGATCTACTTTTAAGTGCAAGATTATGATTATCTTGGTTTCACTAAACATGAACTTGGCTGACATCTTTCAGTCTACTTCTGTCATGCGTTCAGAGGAGGAAAGTTGGATGAAGGAATTTTTTGAAAAATGTCAAAACATGAAGCTATTGCAGGAGATTGAACAGAGTATTCATATACCAGAGCTCCCCCTAGGGACTACTA